>NW_018404306.1:48485-120241 GCF_002113885.1 Mizuhopecten yessoensis | reverse complement strand
GAGCTCTAAGGTCAGATAATAACATTACAGGAGCTCTAAGGTCAGATAATAACATTACAGGAGCTCTAAGGTCAGATAATAACATTACAGGAGCTCTAAGGTAAGATAATAACATTACAAGATCGCACGGGTTAGTAAACAACATAACCAGGTTTCATGGAGCAGTAAAAACATTACCAGTGCTAATGGGTCAGTAAAAACTAGAATTTTGTTTTTGTGAACAAAAACATATTTTTCCCTTTATTAGCCAATAGACAAACTTTGGTATAAAATTAATAAAGGACCATATCTCTTTATATAGTGGGGCAAGAGACCCGAACTTAGAATGCGACACTCCTACTTCCCAAGATACATTAACACTATATCTTTAACGGTTTAAAATTTACGGGCCGGAAATTTACTAAAAATGTTGCACTTATTTGACCTTTGACCTTGAGGTGAAGGTCACAGTGACCTACTTCTTGTTCACTGCACACCTCCTGTGGGTGATGCATGCATACCTAAAGTTTCATCAAGATGTTTAAAAGTTATGGCCCGGACAAGTTGCGATTAGAAGAAGAAGAGCAAGAACCAGACGTAGAAGAAGTACCAGAAGTAGAAGAAAAACCAGAAGTAGAAGTACCAGAAGTAGAAGAAGTACCAGAAGTAGAAGAAAAACCAGAAGTAGAAGAAAAACCAGAAGTAGAAGAAGTACCAGAAGTAGAAGAAGAACCAGAAGTAGAAGAAGAACCAGAAGTAGAAGAAGTACCAGAAGTAGAAGAAGTACCAGAAGTAGAAGAAAAACCAGAAGTAGAAGAAGTACCAGAAGTAGAAGAAGAACCAGAAGTAGAAGAAGAACCAGAAGTAGAAGAAGAACCAGAAGTAGAAGAAGAACCAGAAGTAGAAGAAGAACCAGAAGTAGAAGAAGAACCAGAAGTAGAAGAAGAACCAGAAGTAGAAGAAGAACCAGAAGTAGAAGAAGAACCAGAAGTAGAAGAAGAACCAGAAGTAGAAGAAGAACCAGAAGTAGAAGAAGAACCAGAAGTAGAAGAAGAACCAGAAGTAGAAGAAGAACCAGAAGTAGAAGAAGAACCAGAAGTAGAAGAAGAACCAGAAGTAGAAGAAGAACCAGAAGTAGAAGAAGAACCAGAAGTAGAAGAAGAACCAGAAGTAGAAGAAGAACCAGAAGTAGAAGAAGAACCAGAAGTAGAAGAAGAACCAGAAGTAGAAGAAGAACCAGAAGTAGAAGAAGAACCAGAAGTAGAAGAAGAACCAGAAGTAGAAGAAGTACCAGAAGTAGAAGAAGAACCAGAAGTAGAAGAAGTACCAGAAGTAGAAGAAGAACCAGAAGTAGAAGAAAAACCAGAAGTAGAAGAAAAACCAGAAGTAGAAGAAGTACCAGAAGTAGAAGAAGTACCAGAAGTAGAAGAAGAACCAGAAGTAGAAGAACCAGAAGTAGAAGAAGAACCAGAAGTAGAAGAAGATGACGCCAGAGCTGAGCGGTTTGAAAAACGGACCTTTTTATTTATCGACCAGACTAGAGCTCATCGATTGGTAAGCACGATGAAAGAAATTCACCAACGACCATAAGATAACCCAAGCTCATTCCTTTACTCAGCAAAACGTGTTAAATCTCTTTAACATTTTCTTATGGCTTACTTCTGAAAGATATCGATGTCTAATTCATACCAATTCAATATTTTTAAACATAAATATACATCAACTAAAACATTCCTAACACGAAACTTACAAGTATCCAACGTGCTTACAAGTATCCAACGTGCTTACAAGCATCCAACGTGCTTACAAGTAACAAAGAGTCGTAAACTGTATCTTTACGATTAATAAAGTGTCCTTCGAAGTATGCTTACAAGAAATAATGTGTTATATCGCAAGTTTACAACAACAAAGTACAAAAATGTACTTTTAAATGATGTCTTGTGAAGCATGTTTACAAGTTTGAAGGTTTCTTATGAAGCATGTTTACAAGTAAGGTGTCTTTTGAAGCATGTTTACAAGTAAGAAGGTGTCTTGTGAAGCTTGTTAACAAGTAAGAAGGTGTCTTATGAAGCATGTTTACAAGTAAGAAGGTGTCTTATGAAGCATGTTTACAAGTAAGAAGGTGTCTTGTGAAGCATGTTTACAAGTAAGAAGGTGTCTTATGAAGCATGTTTACAAGTAAGAAGGTGTCTTATGAAGCATGTTTACAAGTAAGAAGGTGTCTTATGAAGCATGTTTACAAGTAAGAAGGTGTCTTATGAAGCATGTTTACAAGTAAGAAGGTGTCTTATGAAGCATGTTTACAAGTAAGAAGGTGTCTTATGAAGCATGTTTACAAGTAAGAAGGTGTCTTATGAAGCATGTTTACAAGTAAGAAGGTGTCTTATGAAGCATGTTTACAAGTAAGAAGGTGTCTTATGAAGCATGTTTACAAGTAAGAAGGTGTCTTATGAAGCATGTTTACAAGTAAGAAGGTGTCTTATGAAGCATGTTTACAAGTAAGAAGGTGTCTTATGAAGCATGTTTACAAGTAAGAAGGTGTCTTATGAAGCATGTTTACAAGTAAGAAGGTGTCTTATGAAGCATGTTTACAAGTAAGAAGGTGTCTTATGAAGCATGTTTACAAGTAAGAAGGTGTCTTATGAAGCATGTTTACAAGTAAGAAGGTGTCTTATGAAGCATGTTTACAAGTAAGAAGGTGTCTTATGAAGCATGTTTACAAGTAAGAAGGTGTCTTATGAAGCATGTTTACAAGTAAGAAGGTGTCTTATGAAGCATGTTTACAAGTAAGAAGGTGTCTTATGAAGCATGTTTACAAGTAAGAAGGTGTCTTATGAAGCATGTTTACAAGTAAGAAGGTGTCTTATGAAGCATGTTTACAAGTAAGAAGGTGTCTTATGAAGCATGTTTACAAGTAAGAAGGTGTCTTATGAAGCATGTTTACAAGTAAGAAGGTGTCTTATGAAGCATGTTTACAAGTAAGAAGGTGTCTTATGAAGCATGTTTACAAGTAAGAAGGTGTCTTATGAAGCATGTTTACAAGTAAGAAGGTGTCTTATGAAGCATGTTTACAAGTAAGAAGGTGTCTTATGAAGCATGTTTACAAGTAAGAAGGTGTCTTATGAAGCATGTTTACAAGTAAGAAGGTGTCTTATGAAGCATGTTTACAAGTAAGAAGGTGTCTTATGAAGCATGTTTACAAGTAAGAAGGTGTCTTATGAAGCATGTTTACAAGTAAGAAGGTGTCTTATGAAGCATGTTTACAAGTAAGAAGGTGTCTTATGAAGCATGTTTACAAGTAAGAAGGTGTCTTATGAAGCATGTTTACAAGTAAGAAGGTGTCTTATGAAGCATGTTTACAAGTAAGAAGGTGTCTTATGAAGCATGTTTACAAGTAAGAAGGTGTCTTATGAAGCATGTTTACAAGTAAGAAGGTGTCTTATGAAGCATGTTTACAAGTAAGAAGGTGTCTTATGAAGCATGTTTACAAGTAAGAAGGTGTCTTATGAAGCATGTTTACAAGTAAGAAGGTGTCTTATGAAGCATGTTTACAAGTAAGAAGGTGTCTTATGAAGCATGTTTACAAGTAAGAAGGTGTCTTATGAAGCATGTTTACAAGTAAGAAGGTGTCTTATGAAGCATGTTTACAAGTAAGAAGGTGTCTTATGAAGCATGTTTACAAGTAAGAAGGTGTCTTATGAAGCATGTTTACAAGTAAGAAGGTGTCTTATGAAGCATGTTTACAAGTAAGAAGGTGTCTTATGAAGCATGTTTACAAGTAAGAAGGTGTCTTATGAAGCATGTTTACAAGTAAGAAGGTGTCTTATGAAGCATGTTTACAAGTAAGAAGGTGTCTTATGAAGCATGTTTACAAGTAAGAAGGTGTCTTATGAAGCATGTTTACAAGTAAGAAGGTGTCTTATGAAGCATGTTTACAAGTAAGAAGGTGTCTTATGAAGCATGTTTACAAGTAAGAAGGTGTCTTATGAAGCATGTTTACAAGTAAGAAGGTGTCTTATGAAGCATGTTTACAAGTAAGAAGGTGTCTTATGAAGCATGTTTACAAGTAAGAAGGTGTCTTATGAAGCATGTTTACAAGTAAGAAGGTGTCTTATGAAGCATGTTTACAAGTAAGAAGGTGTCTTATGAAGCATGTTTACAAGTAAGAAGGTGTCTTATGAAGCATGTTTACAAGTAAGAAGGTGTCTTATGAAGCATGTTTACAAGTAAGAAGGTGTCTTATGAAGCATGTTTACAAGTAAGAAGGTGTCTTATGAAGCATGTTTACAAGTAAGAAGGTGTCTTATGAAGCATGTTTACAAGTAAGAAGGTGTCTTATGAAGCATGTTTACAAGTAAGAAGGTGTCTTATGAAGCATGTTTACAAGTAAGAAGGTGTCTTATGAAGCATGTTTACAAGTAAGAAGGTGTCTTATGAAGCATGTTTACAAGTAAGAAGGTGTCTTATGAAGCATGTTTACAAGTAAGAAGGTGTCTTATGAAGCATGTTTACAAGTAAGAAGGTGTCTTATGAAGCATGTTTACAAGTAAGAAGGTGTCTTATGAAGCATGTTTACAAGTAAGAAGGTGTCTTATGAAGCATGTTTACAAGTAAGAAGGTGTCTTATGAAGCATGTTTACAAGTAAGAAGGTGTCTTATGAAGCATGTTTACAAGTAAGAAGGTGTCTTATGAAGCATGTTTACAAGTAAGAAGGTGTCTTATGAAGCATGTTTACAAGTAAGAAGGTGTCTTATGAAGCATGTTTACAAGTAAGAAGGTGTCTTATGAAGCATGTTTACAAGTAAGAAGGTGTCTTATGAAGCATGTTTACAAGTAAGAAGGTGTCTTATGAAGCATGTTTACAAGTAAGAAGGTGTCTTATGAAGCATGTTTACAAGTAAGAAGGTGTCTTATGAAGCATGTTTACAAGTAAGAAGGTGTCTTATGAAGCATGTTTACAAGTAAGAAGGTGTCTTATGAAGCATGTTTACAAGTAAGAAGGTGTCTTATGAAGCATGTTTACAAGTAAGAAGGTGTCTTATGAAGCATGTTTACAAGTAAGAAGGTGTCTTGTGAAGCATGTTTACAAGTAAGAAGGTGTCTTGTGAAGCATGTTTACAAGTAAGAAGGTGTCTTGTGAAGCATGTTTACAAGTAAGAAGGTGTCTTATGAAGCATGTTTACAAGTAAGAAGGTTTCTTATGAAGCATATGTGTCAAGTATATCACTATAAATATAGGTTTGACCTATGCTGAACTGTCTGTCTCTTACCTCAACAACGAAGAAAGCGTGTTAAATCTGCTTGGGAAATTCTGACAGAATTGTTATAAAAGCCCCAGATGCTCTAGCTAGGGCACTTCACGATCCATTGAGCCGCACATGTTCCATGTCCAAGTCAGCACAGTTATGTTTACATGTAACACAACAGATAAAACGCCAATAAGACGTCCACAAATCTGCTGCCTATGTAACTTTTCTGCATATTTGTTCCTATTTACTAAACACAAGTAGCCATGTTGTTCAAAAGAATTTCCCGATGAACGCGGAAAAGTCCGTTCTGCTTCACCGTCTCTCGTAAACTAGATTATGTTCATACGCTTTAGCTGGGAATGGAGGAACCCGGTGTCCTATACCTGTCTGAGGAATCAACACCTGTGTCGGGCACAGAGGCTGGCCCAGTACAAACGTTTCATCGGCAACAGTGATTTACACATCTATTAATGGAAGCCTAAAACCACATATATTCAATATGTTTGTTGCCCGTCACACTCTACAACTTGCAATAAACACATATCTATTCATTTGAAAAGATATAAGAATACACTATCGACCTTTTATAAGGTCAAGGATTACACCAGTACGTACCGCCAAACAGTTCTTAGAGATGGAAACGACACGAACCGAAATAACGTATTCAAAACAAATAGAATCATAGGTATTACTGAGGGATACTTAATATGGCGTCAACACTCTACGTTACTAAAGGTCTTTAAACTATCAGATACGTTTGTTTTGATCGTATTCAAAAATATTTGGGGGGAAAAATCCCCGAGATTTAACACAATAATGTGCTACCGTATCTCTGGCGATTGTTTATTTTGTTGTTTGACAAGAAAGCCTGTAATAGGTAGTTAGTGCAATGTTAAACGGTCATGGCCAATACCATTGAATACACCAAAAGAGCAGCCTGACCTCACTGTACCGTAAGTATAACCTGCAATATGCCAATATGAACGCGGAGACAAACGATCTGAAGAGAAATCGCGAGACGTGTGGTTCTCAAGGATATTATTTTGTATACAAACAATTCATTTTGTTAACATCGTGAACAATGTATTCAATTTTGTACAAATATTGAAAGGCTTTGGCGGACGGCCTGAAGCGATAGGGTGATTGGAGGAACACAATCTCTCGACTGAAACCACATGCATCAGTAAATTCGATGTAGTCATAAACATTGACAAAAGGAGAAAAACATAATTTCCTTCTTTAAATCTCTTAAATAAATTTCGAGTATTTTTTAAACATCCACTCCTTTCGCAAAGTATAGGCAAATAGCAATGACATCATTCACAGTGGAATAAAACTCACGGGTATTACACAATAAACCTAGTGGTAAGGCTAACTAATGGTGTGGCTAACTAATGGAATGGCTAACTAATGGTATGGCTAACTAGTGGTATGGCTAACTAATGGTGTTGCTAACTAGTGATATGGCTAACCAATGGTATGGCTAACCAATGGTGTGGCTAACCAACGGTATGGCTAACTAACGGTATGGCTAACCAGCGGTATGGCTAACTAACGGTATGGCCAACTAATGGTTTGGCTAACCAATGGTATGGCTAACTAATGGTATGGCTAACCAATGCTATGACTAACCAATGCTATGGCTAACCAATGGTGTGGCTAACCAACGGTATGGCATACTAACGGTATGGCTAACTAGTGGTAAGGCTAACTAACGGTATGGCTAACTAACGGTATGGCTAACCAATGGTATGGCTAACCAATGGTATGGTTAACCAACGGTATGGCTTACTAACGGTATGGCTAACTAACGGTATGGCTAACCAGCGGTATGGCTAACTAACGGTATGGTTAACTAATGGTTTGGCTAACCAATAGTATGGCTAACTAATGGTATGGCTAACCAATGCTATGACTAACCAATGCTATGGCTAACCAATGGTGTGGCTAACCAACGGTATGGCTTACTAACGGTATGGCTAACTAGTGGTAAGGCTAACTAACGGTATGGCTAACTAACGGTATGGCTAACCAATGGTATGGCTAACCAATGGTATGGCTAACCAACGGTATGGCTTACTAACGGTATGGCTAACTAACGGTATGGCTAACCAGCGGTATGGCTAACTAACGGTATGGTTAACTAATGGTTTGGCTAACCAATGGTATGGCTAACTAATGGTATGGCTAACCACTGCTATGACTAACCAATGGTATGGCTAACCACTGCTATGACTAACCAATGCTATGGCTAACCAATGGTGTGGCTAACCAACGGTATGGCTAACTAACGGTATGGCTAACCAGCGGGATGGCTAACTAACGGTATGGTTAACTAATGGTTTGGCGAACCAATGGTATGGCTAACTAATGGTATGGCTAAACACTGCTATGACTAACCAATGGTATGGTTAACCACTGCTATGACTAACCAATGCTTGACTAACCAATGCTATGACTAACCAAAGCTATGACTAGCCAATGCTATGACTAACCAATGCTATGGCTAACCAATGCTATGACTAACCAATGCTATGACTAACCAATGCTATGACTAGCCAATGCTATGACTAACCAATGCTATGACTAACCAATGTTATGACTAGCCAATGCTATGACTAACCAATGGTATGGCTAACCACTGCTATGACTAACCAATGCTATGACTAACCAATGCTATGACTAGCCAATGCTATGACTAACCAATGTTATGGCTTACCAATGGTATGACTAGCCAATAGAATGGCAAACCCATGGTTATCTTCAGTTTCCACATGCTTAATGTTAAATTATTGCAGAAATAAATGTCAAAAGTGTATGTAGAACTGACCAACAGATTTCAACACGACGTCTATCATACTGGGTGTGACTGATAGGTATAACTGGGTTTGCACATAGAGTATAAACAGACATCATAAGAACAGTCCTTGAGTTTAACCATGACAAAATGACGGGCTTTACGAGAGAAGTGTATCAAAACAGTCCTCGAGTTTAATCATGAAAAAATGACGGGCTTTACGAGAAAGTGTATCAAAACAGTCCTTCAGTTTAACCATGACAAAATGATGGGCTATACGAGAGAAGTGTATGTTTAAAAGTGGTTACATAATAAAGCTATTTTAAGTCGATTTGCCCATGTGACTTCGAGTTTTTGGAGTATCAAGAAACACTTTTGAAACGCCAAGATTGGCAGGAACAATCAGTGTGTCTGGCATGATTTACTGACCCAGACTTCGTAACACTGAGAGACACACACGAGAATCAGATATAGATAATTAATTGAATCACAAATACGCTGACTCTGTCATTGTTGAAGGGAGGTTCTCAGTTTACAATGTATTACCCTACATCGGGTAGACCATTCTTATCTGTAGCCCTATTTACAGTATACAATTTACAAACCAAAAAATCACTAAGCTGTCATATCATACTTACTTCACCTGACGTCACGTGACTTGTAGCGACAATTAAGGACACTGGATATTTAGCGCATAGGCCGAAAAGTTCAAAAACTGGCAGTTTTAATTGCTTATTCGTTTCGCGAAAACGTCGTATTAATAATTTAAGCATAAACATGTAATTCTATAAGGTTGTTTACTCACTGCATATTTGACAAATTCTAAAGAAAAAATGTAAATTCCATCGCATATATCTGAGCTACAATTTGCATTTTACGGTCGACAATAAAAAGACTCACACATTAAACTCTGTGTTTAAGAATCAGAAGATATTTGAAGATTAAAGATAGCATTGACTTGGCATTACGATATTATGTCATCAGACATAATTCGCACCGTGCGCAGACTAGATGTGGTGCCAGATAACATGGTAGGTCGATGTAAAATTAAAACTGGATGGAAAAAGAACCGAAACGAACTACTCAATACACACAAAACACGTTACTAAACAAACACAAAGTCTGAACAGTTTGATAATACACGTGCAGATCATTAACCGGTAGACATCGCATGCAGCTACAAAAAAAACAATGAGAAGGAGCATCCAGTATATTCAGATCAACACGCAGATAATGTTATCATGATATGCTCACATCAGCGTGACACAACCTCCAATACCTGCACGTACCCATGACAACTTCAGGGTCGTGATTGTCATGTCGATGAATCTCGTGCTCAGATTGTACGCATGATGAGGGTAAACATCCCCAGTGATGAAGCGACTTACTGAATTAATATCGGAATATTTATTTCCACTTTGCTACAGTATTATAACGCTAGAGATTCAAAGGAACGGAATTTGCATAAAAAATAGTTACGGAAGATATCAGTCGCTCCATAGAAAAATAGTAAAGGAAGATATCAGACGCCCCATAGAAAGTTAGTTACGCAAGATATCAGACGCCCCATAGAAAATTAGTGACGAGAGATATCAGAAGCCCCAAAGAAAGTTAGTAACGGAAGATATCAGACGCCCCATAGAAAGTTAGTTACGGATGATAGCAGTCGCCCCATAGAAAATTAGTTACGGAAGATAACACAGACCCCATAGAAAGTTAGTTACGGAAGATATCAGACGCCCCATAGAAAGTTAGTTACGCAAGATATCAGACGCCCCATAGAAAATTAGTGACGAGAGATATCAGAAGCCCCAAAGAAAGTTAGTAACGGAAGATATCAGACGCCCCATAGAAAGTTAGTTACGGATGATAGCAGTCGCCCCATAGAAAGTTAGTTACGGAAGATAACACAGACCCCATAAAAAGTTAGTTACGGAAGATATCAGACGCCCCATAGAAAGTTAGTTACGGAAGATATCAGACGCCCCATAGAAAGTTAGTTGCGCAAGATATCAGACGCTTCATAGAAAGTTAAGTACGGAAGATATATCAGACGCCCAATATAAAGTTAGTTCCGGAAGACAGCAGACGCCTCATAGAAAATTAGTTACGGACGATATCAGACGCCCCATAGAAAGTTAGTTACGGAAGATATATCAGACGCCCCATAGAAAGTTAGTTACTGAAGATAGCAGACGCCCCATAGAAAATTAGTTACAGAAGATATCACACACCCAATAGAAAGTTAGTTACGGAAGATAGCAGACGCCTCATAGAAAATTAGTTACGGACGATATCAGACGCCCCATAGAAAGTTAGTTACGGAAGATAGCAGACGCCCCATAGAAAATTAGTTACAGAAGATATCACACACCAAATAGAAAGTTAGTTACGGAAGATAGCAGACGCCTCATAGAAAATTAGTTACGGACGATATCAGACGCCCCATAGAAAGTTAGTTACGGAAGATAGCAGACGCTCCATAGAAAGTCAGTTACTGAAGATAGCAGACGCTCCATAGAAAGTTATATACGGAAGATATATCAGACGCCCCATATAAAGTTAGTTACTGAAGATATCAGACGCCCCATATAAAGTTAGTTACTGAAGATATCAGACGCCCCATAGAAAATTAGTTACGGAAGATATCAGACGCCCCATAGAAAGTTAGTTTCGGAAGATATCAGACGCCCCATAGTAAGTTAGTTACGGAAGATAAATCGGACGCCCCATAGAAAGTCAGTTACGGAAGATATCAGACGCCCCATAGAAAGTTAGTTACGGAAGATATATCAGACGCCCCATAGAAAGTCAGTTACGGAAGATATCAGACGCCCCATAGTAAGTTAGTTACGGAAGATAAATCGGACGCCCCATAGAAAGTCAGTTCCGGAAGATATCAGACGCCCCATAGAAAGTTAGGTCCGGAAGATATATCAGACGCCCCATAGTAAGTTAGTTACGGACGATATCAGACGCCCCATAGAAAGTCAGGTACGGAAGATATCAGACGCCCCATAGAAAGTTAGTTACTGAAGATATCAGACGCCCCATAGAAAATAAGTTACGGAAGATAAATCAAACGCCCCCTAGACACTTTCTATTTTAATTATATATTGATTGAGCTAATCTGAATTTTCTTATAGCACGATGCATAGAAAAGGTACATCCTTTTGTGTGTATGCTGGTTTTTTTCCTGTTTGCTTGATGGTCCAACGACACTTACTGATTACCCTAACCAGCTGTATGAACTGACTTTATATTTATATTTTAATATTTATATCTGAAGTATAACATAATTACATTTCTTAGTATTAACATGCAGATAGTAAAATGTTCACATTTCGAAGTATCAATGAATAGATTATGACATAAAAAATGTATTTATATGTCTTGGTTTCAATATAAAAATACTATTTGTGTTCAGAAACAGGTGAAGCGATGTTAGTGGTACATACAAACGTAAATAATTACACAATGTAGAGAAATGTGACTTCATGTGTGTTTTAAGGTCCCAGAGAACAGTCATTGTTTCATTTTTCTCTGTTTAGCGTTTTACCAGTTTTACACAATCACTGTACAAACCTTCACGCTAGCTCGCAGTTACTCAAAGCACAGTAATCATAAAAGGAAAAAGGAGTCTCTTTCAATTTGGCTCACAATCTTGTTGTAAAGTGTGATGTCGTCAAATTAAGGCACCAAACATTACGCTACTAATGATGCAGTAAAAAAAACATGCTTTCAAACTGTAGTAAATAGAAAATGTAATTATTTACCGGTTGAATACTATATGTTTTTTTCTCGTATGACAGGAAATATAATGTACCAATATTATTTACTCATGAAATGTATCGGTAAACTGCCATACTGGTAAATTATGCGATATTCAAAGGGAAAATATTAAATGGCGTCTATACACTCCGTAGAATAAGTATGTAAAATACACTTATCTAGAGTATAGTAAAATAGACTTGTCTACAGTATAGTAAAATAGACTTATCTACAGTATAGTAAAATAGACTTGTCTACAGTATAGTAAAATAGACTTATCTACAGTATAGTAAAATAGACTTATCTACAGTATAGTAAAATAGACTTGTCTACAGTATAGTAAAATAGACTTATCTACAGTATAGTAAAATAGACTTATCTACAGTATAGTAAAATAGACTTGTCTACAGTATAGTAAAATAGACTTATCTACAGTATAGTAAAATAGACTTATCTACAGTATAGTAAAATAGACTTGTCTACAGTATAGTAAAATAGACTTATCTACAGTATAGTAAAATAGACTTATCTACAGTATAGTAAAATAGACTTGTCTACAGTATAGTAAAATAGACTTATCTACAGTATAGTAAAATAGACTTATATTATTGTCTATAGTATAGTAAAATAGACTTATCTACAGTATAGTAAAATAGACTTGTCTACAGTATAGTAAAATAGACTTGTCTACAGTATAGTAAAATAGACTTATATTATTGTCTATAGTATAGTAAAATAGACTTATCTACAGTATAGTAAAATAGACTTATCTACAGATAGTAAAATAGACTTATCTACAGTATAGTAAAATAGACTTGTCTACAGTATAGTAAAATAGACTTACCTAAAGTATAGCAAAAATAGACTTATATACAGTAAAGTAAAATAGACTTGTCTACAGTAAGATACAATGAATGTTTCATTACGCTGTAATACCAAACAATGTAAACCATGTAATGGCTGTACACACTTTGGGATTTCCGTGGATAAACGAACTATCCTCTTCATTTTCAGGGATTACTGAATGTGAAGACTGTGTCTAAAGGGCTATTACTTTCCCGTGTTTATACTTTTAAATTTTATTCAGGGTCATGGCCGACATGTCCTTAAAATGGAATGTTGTAAGTTAACTGTTTGATGTGTGAAGATGATGACAAAACATGGAATATAGTTAATGAGTTGGTACCAAAAGATTTTTAAAAAATGGCTCAGTTTGTACCACATATATACACCAGAGTACTTAAGACAAAATAGTGTACTAAATATAAAACATTGTAGTTAAGACAAACCAGTGTACTAAAGATAAAACAGTGTACTAAAGACAAAATAGTGTACTAAATATAGAACATTGTAGTTAAGAAAAACCAGTGTACTAAATATAAACCATTGTACTAAAGATAAACAAGTGTACTAAAGATAAACCATTGTACTTTAGATAAACCAATGTAGTTAAGATAAACCAGTGTACTAAAGATAAAACATTATAGATTCACCCCACAAAACACCTTTAAATCATATCTATGTATATATGGGGCAAAGAAGTAATTCCAACAGTGTGGACAAGTTTAGGTTGTCAACTTTTCGAAGCGATCCGCTCCTTTATCAAGACATAGTGAAACAGAACAGTTACATGTACATAAATCATATTACAAGAAGATAGAACTGATATACTATAATTGAAAATATAGCTATTATATAAAAAATACATGCATACATGTATATATATATATACACCAGCAGACATATCCTCCATCACACCTTAGAAGCTTATTAAACATAAAAATAAAAAAAATTCCTGTATGCTGCATATCAAGTTTGAATAGTACCTACAACCAACATACAGCGCTGCCTCATCCAACAGGCGGATGTATTACAACCAAATATAGTGCATTACAGCCATTCCCAATGTTTACCCGGTTTAAATTGACGTAAAATATGTAAGCATCATTACTCTTTCAGCCAGATTTGCTTGCATCGTGTAATAACGTACCAATCCATATCGGTAAACCAAGCTCGTACTGGTGACCGTTATACTGAAAATATTGATTATAAAATGCTTACCTTTCAGACTCTTCGTAGATGTGGGACAACTTTTCAATATCGATTTTTTCTCCGATTTTGAATTCACTTTTTTCTATGGCGGGTAGATTGATGTATTCGTGGAAGAGAGCTGCTGCTGACGCGTTGGTACTGTCCTCGCCATTAATAGCTGTCGTAGCCGCAGTGAGAGGATGCCCGAAAAAAGCCTGAATGTCATCCGGTGGTCCATCTTGTTCAGATCTGCGCTTGGAATCCTTTGAGCTATCTTTCTTTGCATGCTTGCTCTTTTCAGTTGTCCTGGAACATGCAAATATGTATAAATATGTATAACAAGATACCAACTATATTATTGCGACTGGTGATTTTACTAATGCAAGTAGCATCGGTAATAAAACGATAGTGAATACATCTGAAAGTGTTAACTACTGACACAAGGATTTACCTCAAATCTAAAAAGATCGGGGAGTAGAGAATGTCCAGTATTGTCGATTCAAATTCGATGTCAGACATAAACAGTTTTTCGCCCCTTTCAGTCATGATGACAGCGTGGAGGAGTGTGTGATGGTGTGGTCCTCCTAATGAAGAAGGTCTATGAACCGTTCAAAACAACGACATCCCAAGTACGAGATACCATCAAACTCCTGGTCGCCAAATCGACAACGGTGTGTGTAACAGACAGGTGTTGGTAATATCAGGTAGTGAAACACGCTATCATTCCAGTAAATATCAGGTAATGAAACACGCTATCATTCCAGTAAATTGCATGAAGCGAAACAAACTCGACTTCGTTAAAAACAAACTGTCAATCTGACAAAATATTCTAAGGTTTGGTGTCGAGTCGAGTTGACGTACCCCGTATTCTGTCTTAGTTTACCGCACAGTATCACGACATTTCTAGTGCGATGTACACAGTATATTATATATGTACCTTCCTACACAAACTATTTCACGGTCACTTTTTATTTGAACGTTTATTACAACATAAAATGGGAAGTCAACCGTGACACCACGCAATACAAGATCCTATGAGTAACGCTCAATACGGTCACTGCCAATATTCAACCCGTAGTCCGACCCCCAAAAGGTGACATAGTTGCACTGGAACGCGATATTATCTAGTGAAGCTGGTGGGAGGACGGAAATTGAGCGTGAAAAGGTTCGACTCCGTCAAAGTTCACAACCTAGGCCTATATCAATTCAGGTAAGGCACATTTGGTATGATTTATATTTTCAAGTACAGTGTGCTATTTTACTTGAATAAAAGCATAGAAAAAAAAGTTTGCATGTACATGTATAAAATTGAATGAGTTTTCCCAAACTCGAAAACTCTAAATTACTATCGATACCATCAAGGTGGATGACTTATATAGTTATATTGTTATTGTAGATACCGCACTCTATATCTTGTGTTTAATCAAACTGACAAATTTGATTGTTTGCTGATATTGACAGATGATACTGTTTCTGTTCACATACAGACATCACACAACGTACATTGTACCTTATTCACCAGTATCAAGATTTAAACGTACGAAATTCCGTAACATGATTTTTTTTTTTACTCTATGTGTGTATATTTTTAAACAATCGTCTAGAATATAGATAGTCATTCGCTTTTGCTGTTTTGATGGTGGTTTTTTGTGCTAAGATTTTATACTTGTTCTATCCTGGCCTGAAGTATAATAAACACAAATTAATCTTATGTCTGTTATGCTAGATAATATTAAAAAAACAACAACATTTAAAACTTCTCAAGTGGACAAAATGGAGACCAAGACAGACTGCCAATGTTACGAAACCGTGTACTACTAAATGTAAATGTTATAATTGTATCGAATTAATTATTTCTATTAAAATAATATCATTTCAGTGTTATCATGGACTTTTCTTAAATATGACTTTAACTCTGAATAAAACATCAATGAAATAGTAACTGGTGTCGTGTATAACCTAGATTAGACATACAAACAGATGGCGTAATGGATTTACACCGCCTTGACATTTTCCATGAAGCAGATCTCGTTGACAAACATGCCTTCTCTATAGTGTCTGAAATCTTAGTCTAGAGAAATCCAAATAGGGATAAGCACATTCGATAGTCTCGGGTGTCAGGTATTTGGGTCAGATTTGTAATTAAATATAAAATCTATTAAAAAGGGCATTCAATGCGCGTTATTTAAGTCATCAGTGTCGCTGCCGAACTTAAATCACAAGGACGTCTTGCTTGATTTTTGTTTCAACACCATTGATAACTGAAAAAAGTGCATCTAGCTTACTTGGTAATCTTTAAATGGTATTTGTAGTGCTTTGTAGGGCATTAGATATGAACTATTTGAAACAGAATAAGGCTTTCAAAAAGAAACCACATGAATGAAAGCAAGTGGAACGAACCCAGTGATTCATAACCAAAATGAGTAAGTATGTGTTTTAGACCGCGTCTGTTTATAATGACACCGAGTAGCAATAGGTTTCATTTGTTTACCAACCGCTCACAAATTATATACCACGATCATACCACTCCCTAAACTTTTTATTTTTCTAAAATCCATAGAAAATAAAACGTAAAATAGCTCAGCAACAGAATATTTATACACGTATAACTTAATGAATTTAAGAGGAAATCGTGTTATTCATATCCAGGATTGAAGTAGCTACTTACCAGTTTAAACCAGGTAATGTATTAAACAATGCCCCCGTACCTGACGAATCCTCACTATAGGTACAGTCGAGAACCATCCTCATGGCTGTGTGTAGTTAGCAGTATCACACACACACCCGACCTACCATTCGCTTTATTATGTATGTCCGCGAGAGACATCAACCACACATATCAGCACGCTGTCAATAAGACCAGGGTATCAAACCTTCCTAACGCATTCACACCACGTTAGTGACAGTCCACAAGACACGGCCCACTTGGTAAGATCTCGACTTAATACATTTTTTTCGCCTTCTCTAGACACTTGATAAACATCTCTTTCACTTTCAAACTTAATGTGATTTCATAAGAAGGTGTCTAAACATTAATCTTCAATGGATGTTTTTTTAAACACACTGTTGAGTGCTGGAATGAAGGTGTGCAGGAATTTGTCTATAATATTGACGAAGTTTGACATATAGACGAACTGATATCCGTAATTTGTGCACCTCAGCAACATAACAATCGTTGTTATCTCATGACAAATCTGTCTGAATTATAATAAAAGTCATATCGATGACACACTTCATAACGAGGAAATTTTAATTCCATGTGTGAATAATAATGAAATAGCTTATTATTCAGAAAGAGAGAAGTGACGAGTCGACAAATAAATTAAACAAAAACATTAAAAAGAAGTTGTTAAAATGAAATATAAACAAGGAGCTTTATTGATTAGCATGCATGTATGTCAAGTGATGAAAATGTTCAATACAAAAACAAATACAAACCTACGTCGGGTATATAAATAAAGAATGTCAAAAAGACATTAAAAACACTAGAATTCTGATTGACTTGTACAACTCTCCAATATAGTTTATAGCAGATTCACTTGCACACGTGTTGTCTCGGGTGGTATGAGTTCATGTCGTTAGTTCATTATAGTGTACTATATACATGGTCTTCATGCTGTAAACATGGAGTGTTAAATGATAGGTCGGATTGTTCTACAGGTAAACAAAATGTTATATATTACGCGAACTGAATGATGTAATATCGCTACTATTTTGATTTCAAAATTGCTAGTTGCAAACTCGCCGAATCAACAAATACAACAACGCTATAGTTCAAACATGATTCAGACAGAAACAATAGTTTGAATAATGTAAATGGACTTTTTTAAAGTTAAAAAACCTTGCTATACCAGGACGTACCTGTCAGACCGGAATTGTTGCCGAAGGATCTTCACTGTCGTGTTTGTGAGACGAAATTAATTACACATGCAAAGAAAACATGTAATGGGTCCCTGGATTGCAAATCTTCTATATGTCAAAATATGGATTATTGTCTGATGCCATATTCAGAAATGTCACTGAAGGTGGTTTGGATTAGTTTGTCAAATATCACCTGCCGACGTCAGATGTTTCAGGGATGGCCAAAAAAGAGCCTTATATAATGACACTTGGTTTAATTGAGTTGAACCCTAACCACAACCCAATGCACACCGGTAGTGTTCTTTCTTAAACTCCCACGCAAAACAACAGTCCAAAAAGCATATTAGTTTATACACAGGTCCATGAGTCGAAACCATGTACCTGGCACCGTGACTGTGATCAAGATAACAGCTCAGAAAGCAGATACATGATTCCAAGGAAAGGCTTTCAATATTCAAATTATACACCCGGTAAATTCAAGCATTTTGTACAGCAACTGTAGCCACCCATGGGCAGCAAACGTTAAATCATTGACATTTCCAAAAGCAAAGCACACAGATTTACTGTATATTCACACATAATGTAGAAATATGTGTATCGTAAAAAGCACTAATACGCCGAATCATGAATCCGTGCGGGTAATTAAACCATTCCATTCGTCATTTAGCCGTTGTACATGAGAGGTGAAAGCGGACACATAAACCTTATCATGCACAAATGTACACACAATCGGGTATGTATTGGACAATACATATGTAGCCCACACTAGTCCGGAAATAGTCCGATTCAGTCAATAGGAATCTTAACATAAACAACCTACAGCACGGAAAACAAAACAAGACTCCCTTTCATAGCTAAATCACTTTCTTACGTTTGTCTACTTATCGTAATCGTCCTTGGTACTGGTGTATTGTGCGGTCGTACTCCTGTATTGTGGCGTGTGTAATCCGCCACCGAAATTTCCAACAAGGACTCCCAATCAAGGTGGGTTTATGGATAAAAATTGGACTAGGTGTGGCCTCTGGATAATGATTGTACTTAAACTTACTTGGCCCCTCACTGTTGACAAAGGTCACATGTTTATCGATGTCGTTTGATCCTTTCAGTGATAAGTAAAACAAAATGACAATGGGCGAACTATTGGATGCAGTTTCTAAGCTTTGCATTTTTGTTTAGTTTTCCGGTCACTATATGTGAATGCATACCTGCACTACAATACAACATTTGTATTTAAATAGATTAGAAATGTACATGTATTGTGCATCTACTAATTGTTTCTTTCAGAGCTCAAGATATTGATCGGTACATGTATATATTTAATGTTTGTATATCCTTCTAGTATATGTAATATCATTCCTCCGAAGGTAAATGTACGTAATATATAAATATATTGTAGGTAAAACAATATTGATATTGATATTGCTTGCAGTTTCGTGTTTAACTTCACATCTATTAACTTTTAAATTTCCGGTAACTCGCCTGTCCTCTGGATAGTTGCCTTTAGTAAGTTCTGTAATTTGTATTGTTTTGCAATATATTATGTGCATTAGTCTATATTACATTGCGTATATAAAGTAAATATGGACAAAATCAACAGCGTCTGTTATCAAATTGATAAAATATACAGTACAAGCATAGCATCTTTCATGTAAAGTAGACAGGAACGCTTTGTTAACATCAAAAATAACATCCTGGTACTTTCCATAAGTACTTAACTTTGATTAAATTGTTCCTCCTCAACGGTCACAGACCTTGGCAAGAGAAAATCGTTGTTATTGTTATAATGGGTGAATTGCTATAAAGAGCAGTGACACTGAACAAGAAAATTACAAGGCACTTATGGTACAAAACATACACGTCACAAACACTTTCACACAGAATCGGGGACCGCATCGTGAAATTGGGTAAGGTACCGCATTATGAACTCGAATGAACTGATCAAACCAAAAATTTGAAATATCAAGACAACAGAGTCAACGTAGTAGACAGAAAGACATAGTCAACGTATACATGAACGAGTCTGAACTAAAAGCTGTTTCGTACCAAACATTATATTACGATGGTTACATTAAGAGGAAACCGCGTTGATCCAGTCGCCTCTAACCGTATAATCCATGTGCCACTTATATATTTGTGGCAGCATCAACTCACCGCAATCCAGTCAATGTATAATCCATCTGTCCTACCATCCAGCCACCACAATCCAGCCAAAAGATAATCCGTCGGTCCTACCATCCAGCCACCACAATCCAGCCAAAGGATAATCCGTCGGGCCTACCATCCACCCACCACAATCCAACCAAAAGACAATCCGTCTGTCCTACCATCCAGCCGCCACAATCCAGCTAAAAGATAGTCCGTCAGTCCTACCATCCAGCCACCACAATCCAGCCAAAAGATAATCCGTCTGTCCTACCATCGTGCCACCACAATCCAGCCAAAAGATAATCCGTCTGTCCTACCATCCAGCAACCACAATCCAGCCAAAAAATAATCCGTCTGTCCCACCATCCAGCCACCACAATCCAGCCAAAAGATAATCCGTCGGTCCTACATCCAGCCAACACAATCCAGCGAAAAGAAAATCCGTCTGTCCTACCATCCAGCCACCACAATCCAGCCAAAAGAAAATCCGTCTGTCCTACCATCCAGCCACCACAACCCAGCCAAAACATAATCCGTCTGTCCTACCATCCAACTACCACAATCCAACCAAAAGACAATCCGTCTGTCCTACCATCCAGCCGCCACAATCTAGTCAAAAGATAATTCGTCAGTCCTACCATCCAGCCACCACAATCCAGCCAAAAGATAATCCGTCTGTCCTCCCATCCAGTCACCACAATCCAGCCAAAACATAATCCGTTTGGGGTACCATCCAGCTACCACAGTCCAGCCAAAAGATAATCCATCTGTCCTACCATCCAGTCCCCACAATCCAGCCAAAACATAATCCGTTTGTCCTACCATCCAGCTACCACAGACCAGCCAAAAGATAATCCATCTGTCCTACCATCCAGTCCCCACAATCCAGCCAAAACATAATCCGTTTGTCCTCCCATCCAGCTCCCACAGTCCAGCCAAAAGATAATCCATCTGTCCTCCCATCCAGTCACCACAATCCAGCCAAAACATAATCCGTTTGTCCTACCATCCAGCTACCACAGTCCAGCCAAAAGATAATCCATCTGTCCTACCATCCAGTCACCACAATCCAGCCAAAACATAATCCGTCTGTCCTACCATCCAGCCACCACAATCCAGCCAAAAACTGATGCACCTGTCCCACAACCCACCCATGATTGTTATGGACAGTATGTATACAATATGTTTGATCAATCCAGTCACCACACAATCCAGACATTTTCTTCGAGAATGAATATGACTAGATTATCGAATTTTACTTTACATATGATTATGGTGATCTGTAAAAACTTACCACACTGATATATCGAGGAAAGATGGCGATTTGCCTTAGGTCGGTTACAGATAACACACGTTTTATTATATGCCTAGGTAGTTAGGTAATATCATCACATACACTCTCAATACGTTGTATACCTAGGTAGTTAGGTAATACCATCACACACGCTCAATACGTTGTATACCTAGGTATTTAGGTAATACCATCACACACACACTCAGTACGTTGTATACCTAGGTAGTTAGGTAATATCATCACATACACTCTCAATACGTTGTATCCCTAGGTAGTTAGGTAATACCATCACACACACTCTCAACCCCCTGTATACCTAGGTAGTTAGGTACTACCATCACACACTCTCAATACGTTGTATCCCTAGGTAGTTAGGTAATACCATCACACCCTCTCAATACGTTGTATACCTAGGTAGTTAGGTGATACCATCACACACACACTCAATACGTTGTATACCTAGGTATTTAGGTTATACCATCACACACACTCTCATTACGTTGTATACCTAGGTAGTTAGGTAATACCATCACACACACACTCAATACGTTGTATACCTAGGTAGTTAGGTAATACCATCACACGCACACTTAATACGTTGTATACCTAGGTAGTTAGGTAATACCATCACGCACACACTCAATACGTTGTATACCTAGGTAGTTAGGAAATACCATCACACACACACTCAATACGTTGAATACCTAGGTATTTAGGTTATACCATCACACACACTCTCATTACGTTGTATACCTAGGTAGTTAGGTAATACCATCACGCACACACTCAATACGTTGTATACCTAGGGAGTTAGGTAATACCATCACACACTCTCAATACGTTGAATACCTAGGTAGTTAGGTAATACCATCACACACACTCTCAATACGTTGTCACACATTCATTGTAAACACTAAACTGATGATGTTTTTGTTAAAAAAAAATCAGTCTAAATATTCCTCAACGGTGTGATTCAACATGATTTGGTTGATATCATATATACATATGCTTAACGAATTTTAAAGTTTCTCTTTCCATCAGAATAACCGAAGTTCATATAAGATGAATAATTGATAATGGGCGGTCCTTGATGTCCTCTATATCTGTTGGTTAAATATTTTTCTGGCAGCACCAAGCTTCATAAAGAACAATTTATCACATAACTGACCCATTTTACTATGTCATACGACCATGTCATAAATATGGTATTACACACATGTAATAAAACCTAAAGGTGCTGCATTGGTTTAAACCGTGGAAACATATTCCGCGCCCCTACAGGTACTACTTTTATTAACTATGCCACATGATACATTTACTACTTTGCACTGGGCGGAACGGCAATACTATGATCGGAGTACTTTGGTTTTGACTTATACAGTCATCAATCTGATAACGCAATTGTGATTGAAAGATTTTTTTCTCTCAAACAATTAACGTTATGTGATAAATAGAATATTACATTCGTGTCCATATCAGATTGACTTTATTAAACTCGCCTAAAACCTCGTGTCATATCAAATTATTGAACTCGTTAAATAAATTCAATATGATATGAACACTCATTTATTTTTTTCTTCTATTTATGACATCTACTATGTCGTATGACATACATTATGTCGTATGATATCTACTATGTCGTATTATATCACAATGTCGTATAACAACTACCATGTCGTATGACATATACTATGCCGTTTGACATCTACTATGTCGTATGACATCGACTATGTCGTAGGATATCTACTATGTCGTTTGACATCTACTGTTTCGTATGACATCGACTATGTCGTATGACATCGACTATGTCGTATGACATCTACTATGTCGTATGACATCGACTATGTCGTTTGACATCTACTATTGCGTATGACATCTACTATGTCGTATGTTATCTACTATGTCGTGTGACATCTACTATGTCATATGACATCTACTATGTCGTATGACATTTATTATATAGTATGTTATTATGTCATATGACATTTATTAATTTATTATGTCGTATGAAATGTACTATGACATATAATTTCTACTGTTTCTATGTGTCAATGTTAAGTCTACCTATGCCGATAAATGAAAGATTACCGCAAAGAATCACGGCATACAATTGCATTCACTTTTTATGATATTACATACATTCATCAGACAAAATTAAACTGATATTAATGTTTTTACAGCAGGTATCTCGTTTTATAAACGCCTTTGTTTGGCTATTAGTCATCCTGACACAGAAACTTATACCACGTCTCCAGTGTATGACTGATCCATCTTTAGTACATCTCGCTGACTAATGTGTAATGGAATTATTCAGTTTTATTACATACCATATAATGTTCAAGGTAACAAACACTGCATATTTACCTATCAACATTATATGTTTGTTGTTGTTATAGCATGTTGGAAGACATATCGTTTCGAGTTATTTTTATAGCATGTGTCCGTTTGATCAGATTGTAATGCTGAATGTCAAGAGCTAATGTGGATATATATGGGCATTGGCAAGAATAACGAAAGTGAATATTTCAAAAAATGACTCAGCAGTTTATATTTTATGGAATAATTGTTATAAAACAGATTATAATTGTTATGATTTTCAAGTCCTTTTCGATAATGACGATCAGTGTAACTCACGGTAGCTATACTGATGATCATTGTAACACACAGTAGGAATTATGACGACCAGTGTAACACACGGTAGCTATACTGATTATCATTGTAACACACAGTAGGAATTAAGACGACCAGTGTAACTAACGGTAGCTATACTGACGATCAGTGTAACACACGGTAGCGATAATGACGATTATTGTAACACACGGTAGCGTTAATGACGATCATTGTAACACACGGTAGCGATAATGGCGATCAGTGTAACAAACGGTAGCGTTAATGACGAACATTGTAACACACAGTAGCGATAATGACGATTATTGTAACACACGGTAGCGATAATGACGATCAGTGTAACTAACGGTAGCTATACTGATGATCATTGTAACACACGGTAGCGATAATGGCGATCAGTGTAACAAACGGTAGCGTTAATGACGATCATTGTAACACACAGTAGCGATAATGACGATTATTGTAACACACGGTAGCGTTAATGACGATCATTGTAACACACGGTAGCGATAATGGCGATCAGTGTAACACATGGTAGCCGTAATGGAGACCAGTGTAACTAACGGTAGCTATCCTGATGATCATTGTAACACACAGTAGGAATTATGACGATCAGTGTAACTAACGGTAGCTATACTGATGATCATTGTAACACCCAGTAGGAATTATGACGACCAGTGTAACTAACGGTAGCTATACTGATGATCATTGTAACACACAGTAGGAATTATGACGATCAGTGAAACTCACGGTAGCTATACTGACGATCAGTGTAACACACGGTAGCGATAATGACGAGTATGGTAACACACGGTAGCGTTAATGACGATCAGTGTAACTCATGGTAGCGATAATGGCGATCAGTGTAACTCATGGTAGCGGTAATGGCGATCAGTGTAACTCACGGTAGCGGTAACGGCGATCAGTGTACCTCACGGTAGCGGTAATGGCGATCAGTGTAATTCACGGTAGCAGTAATGGCGATCAGTGTAATTCACGGTAGGAATAATGGCGACCAGTGTAATTCACGCTAGGAATAATGGCGATCAGTGTAATACACGGCAGCGTTCATGGAACAGAGACTGTTGCTATAACTTGTATTACATGTATCGGCACATCGCGATATTTGTAGTTTAACAAACTTATGATTGCTTTATGTTTACATACTTGAGGTATTATTACATTATACCATGTCTGTACGTAGAATTTTACTTGTTATTACATTATATCCTGTCGGTAGTACTAAATTCGTTACAGTCGTTATAATACTGACTTAATTAAGTGATAGCAATATATATGTACCATTTTAATGTGTCATCAAGTCTTGTGTAACTTTTACTAGTGTCATCAAGTATTGTGTACCATTTAAATGTATCAACAGGTCTTGTGTACCTTTTATTGGTGTCATCACA
Source organism: Mizuhopecten yessoensis (assembly GCF_002113885.1). NCBI lineage: Eukaryota > Metazoa > Mollusca > Bivalvia > Pectinida > Pectinidae > Mizuhopecten > Mizuhopecten yessoensis. The sequence continues at coordinate 95,073 of NW_018404306.1, read as the reverse complement.
TTATCAAAAACAAGTTCCAATAACGATTCATAGACATTAAGTTAGTTTTCTCAATGAAGAACTATTTGGAAATTAGATACAAGTCACAATAAGGTATGCTATCTTCTTTTGGTAACAATATAGAAGTGATTCCAACCAATCAACAGCACATAATTATACAGTCTCTTTCTTTTATGAACATTGTGAACGAATGCATATAAAACATCATCAAAAGATTATTGCTTTGATAAAGATATATCGGTGGTCAACGACGAATGATAATCATTTACTAGTACACCTATCCGAGCGAGTTCATTCTAAAGTATAACCTACATGCTTCATCTAGTTTCTCCTAAAGTTTAGAGTCAGTACATGGAGTTATTTTACAGTGAAATAACATGCAAAAGAGCTACTGACAAACATATAGCCAAAATTTGTTTAGATCAATTGCTTGAAATGGGTCTACATACGAAGTCCTGTGCGGGTAGCCGCAGCTACATGTAAGTGAACGGCCGATCCTGGCCGCGTAGGCGTGACAGGGGGCGTTAGCACCGTCAATCAGGAGTGAAGTGATAGGTAACCATGTCTTACGTAATCACAAAAGTGTTTTAAGTAGGAAAACTTTGACAAATATACTCCTACATAACGAAAGTTCGGTCAAATTGAATGTTAATGATTTGTCAAGTTTTTATTTGATGTGCGTACAGAGCTATGTGAGTAATGCGAGTATACAACTAGACATAACACAATATACTGGAGTATATAACTAGACATAACACAATATACTGGAGTATACAACTACACATAACAGAATATACTGGAGTATATAACTAGACATAACACAATATACTGGAGTATATAACTAGACATAACACAATATACTGGAGTATATAACTAGACATAACACAATATACTGGAGTATATAACTAGACATAACACAATATACTGGAGTATATAACTAGACATAACACAATATACTGGAGTATATAACTAGACATAACACAATATACTGGAGTATATAACTAGACATAACACAATATACTGGAGTATATAACTAGACATAACACAATATACTGGAGTATATAACTAGACATAACACAATATACTGGAGTATATAACTAGACATAACACAATATACTGGAGTATATAACTAGACATAACACAATATACTGGAGTATATAACTAGACATAACACAATATACTGGAGTATATAACTAGACATAACACAATATACTGGAGTATACAACTAGACATAACACAATATACTGGAGTATACAACTAGACATAACACAATATACTAGAGTATATAACTAGACATAACACAATATACTGGAGTATATAACTAGACATAACACAATATACTGGAGTATACAACTAGACATAACACAATATACTGGAGTATATAACTAGACATAACACAATATACTGGAGTATACAACTAGACATAACACAATGTACTGGAGTATACGACTAGACATAACACAATATACTGGAGTACAGAGCTATGTTAGTGATACGAGTATACAACTACACATAACACAATATACTGGAGTACAGAGCTATGTTAGTGATACGAGTATACAACTAGACATAACACAATATACTGGATTAGAGAGCTATGTTAGTGATACGAGTGTACAACTAGACATAACACAATATACTGGAGTAGAGAGCTATGTTAGTGATACGAGTGTACAACTAGACATAATACAATATACTGGAGTATACAACTAGACATAACACAATATACTGGAGTACAGAGCTATGTTAGTGATACGAGTATACAACTACACATAACACAATATACTGGAGTAGAGAGCTATGTTAGTGATACGAGTGTACAACTAGACATAACACAATATACTGGAGTACATACATGTAGCTATGTTAGTGATACGAGTATACAACTACACATAACACAATATACTGGAGTACAGAGCTATGTTAGTGATACGAGTATACAACTAGACATAATACAATATACTGGAGTATACAACTAGACATAACACATTTTACTCGAGCTATTTCAATAAACATATTTGTTGATTCAGCCCAGCAGCCTATTATCTTAAAACTGATAACGTTTTATCTTGCAAATGCAAATACGAGAGAGTAAAACATATTCCAATAGAATCCTGCCGTTATAATCACTTTCACAACTTTATCAATTCCTGGATACGATTTATTGCTGTATAATAATAGAATAGAAGAACACTTCAGGTGAAATCAATGATTCCAAGACCATCGACCTCACCAATGTTATCGATTACATTGGCCTGGGACGAACGTCATCCATCATGGCCGTGGCACATGAAGCTTGACGGAAGATTAGGGAACAGTGTAATGGCGACGAGGAATGTTATTGTTGGGGCACAACGTTATAACGCAATACATCTTACGGTATAGACAGGTGAAAACACAACTATACCTGATCATCTTTCTGGTCAAGTTCACGTGTTAGGTCGGTATCATACAGATAACTCAGTTTTCAAACTTCATTGCCACTAACGCTACCATCAATTAAAATTCTTCATATTCACGACAGAAAGACCTGGAATAAGTATATAGTAGCCAGTTGACACAGTGTAAGTAACTGCCAGTCACGATTGAATACCAAATGTTTAAACTGACGTCCATGAACGATTCATCTATAAAATTCGTGAAATTTTAATCATGAAGCGACAACATTGGTCGATTTAATGAACGCTGAAATGAAGAGATCAATATTCTGTACGGGAAGATATGTAACAGGTTACATCTAAAATACTCGAGTATACATAAATGTGATGAGTTAGGATAGTGTTGGTCACACAGTCCAAAAAAAACATGCTTAAAAGGCGATAGGTCACTGTGGCGCTTTAATAAAGTTATAATATGTATGCAATTTAAAATGCTCTTGGTTTTGGTTAGAATTTTCATGTCTTGTTCTGGTTGTGGTTTTGCACTTTGTTTCAGTAAAAAGAAATGATTGTACAAAGACATAGTTTATTCTATATGACCAGCTAGGCGATCGAATTTCAAAGTGAGGTATTCAGATAACTAAAAGTACTTCGGCCATTCAGCATTGTATACTACACGAAAAATATATCGAATTTCGTTTTGTCAAAGTGTTGGTGTCAGAGACGTGTTCTCATAACCTCTAGCTGAAAATACAAAAACGTACATCGATCTTTCTATATGCCTTTATTAAGGACCATGACCGCCAAACCGTGCTAGCATTGTACGTCATACAGCGAAGTACTAGTCGAGTAGTGGAAATAATAATACACATAACCTGTCGGAAAAGTAAAATGTCCTTTACATACAGACATAACATGTACTGCTAATGTCAAATAGACCATGACCGAATTTGAAGAAAGTTATAAGTATTTGGAACAACACTAATACGCAGAACTGCGGGCGTGGATAGAAAATCGTATCTGGAAGGCGTTCACCCAACTAAACCATGTTACCAAGTCATAATGATTACATTAACACTATTGATAAGGTATGTTAGTGCGTAGTGTATCTTAGTCACACATCCTATGATGATCACGCCCTTATTATTACGGTTACTACAGGCAACATTTCACATGAAATGATTTCACAGTTGAACTAAATGTAGGCATATTGATTGGTAAATAGATAAAATCAAAATTTGTATTTTAATATCTAAATTCCCTTATTTATATATATTACATCCAACTGTGTATATATTACTTGTTGTGTATAACAAGAATCCATGTGAACAGGATAGCTGCTCCCTAAATATATATCTGGTTGTGTCCACACAAGTACCCACTGGTCAATTCTGTCGCTTAATTTTGCGATATTGCATTGAAAATAGTCAGGAAAATGCATTAACTGTAGTGTAAGACAAACCAATCCATAAAAGACCAGAAGTCAAACGAAGTTCTGTATAAGATAAAAATGATATTGTAAACCAAACAACTACACGATATACTTGATGTCGGTCTACATGTAGATTCCAAATAAAGATATATCTTGACACGAATATGATACAATCTTTATTTGAGGACACCATCCTTTAATGAAATGTGATAATTATTTATCAGAGGCAAAATGGTGAATTAGAGTTCGATCAGATTCGTATCTGCAAAACTTTGGCCTGACATTAATACTCAAACTGCAGCCACAGGACACAGAATATCGGATAACATGTTGTTTGTAATAACATGGCAGTGTACAAACGCACAAAGAAACATTAAAACTGTGTCTAGGTTTAATGACATAATAAACTTGTAGATAAATCGATATCTTTTAGTTTTATACACATTCTTAATCATTATATGGAATGTATCTGGTTAGTTCTAAGCTCACAACAGACAGAACAAACATTTTCGAGAAAAAAAGAGAACGTTGAAAAATTGACTTGTCATTAAAAATATTCATAACACATTAAAATTGAAATCCGTGTCACATCAGATTAGAGGGGATATGGGATCCAGAGGCGTACGTGAAAAGTGTTTGATGGAACAAGATACGTGACGGGGAAATGTTTACATCAATGACTTGTAGTGGAAAATTTGTTTATAAGCAGACAACGTCCAATATTACTGAAAAGGTATCTCCGTCACATACTAGTAGCTGTATATAAGTCCAATATTACTGAAAGTTATGTCCGTCACATACTATAGTAGTTGTATATAAGTCCAATATTACTGAAAATAATCTCCGTCACATACTAGTAGGTGTATATAAGTCCAATATTACTGAAAGTTATCTCCGTCACATACTAGTAGCTGTTTATAAGTCCAATATTACTGGAAGTTATCTCCGTCACATACTAGTAGCTGTTTTTAAGTCCAATATTACTGAAAATTATCACCGTCACATACTAGTAGTTGTTTATAAGTCCAATATTACTTAAATTTATCTCCGTCACATACTAGTAGCTGTTTTTAAGTCCAATATTACTGAAAATTATCACCGTCACATACTGGTAGCTGTTTATAAGTCCAATATTACTGAAAATTATCACCGTCACATACTAGTAGCTGTTTATAACTCCAATATTACTGAAAGTTATCTCCGTCACATACTATAGTAGGTGTATATAAGTCCAAGATTACTGAAAGTTTTCTCCGTCACATACTAGTAGCCGTATATAAGTCCAATATTACTGTAAGCTATCTCCATCCCATACAATAGTAGGTGTATATAAGTCCAATATTACTGAAAATTATTTCCGTCACATATTAGTAGGTGTACATACTAGTAGCTGTTTATAAGTCCAATATTACTGAAAATTATCACCGTCACATACTAGTAGCTGTTTATAAGTCCAATATTACTGAAAGTTATCTCCGTCACATACTAGTAGCTGTTTTTAAGTCCAATATTACTGAAAATTATCACCGTCACATACTAGTAGCTGCATATAAGTCCAAATTTACTGAAAGTTATCTCTGTCACATACTAGTAGCTGTTTATAGGTCCAATATTATACATACTAGTAGCTGCATATAAGTCCAATATTACTGAATGTTATCTCCGTCACATACTAGTAGCTGTATATAAGTCCAATATTACTGTAAGCTATCTCCGTCACATACTATAGTAGTTGTATTTACGTCCAATATTACTGAAAATTATCTCCGTCACATACTAGTAGCTGTTTATAAGTCCAATATTACTGAAAGTTATCTCCGTCACATACTAGTAGCTGTTTATAAGTCCAATATCACTGTAAGCTATCTCCGTCACATACTATAGTAGGTGTATATAAGTCCAATATTACTGTAAGCTATCCCCGTCACATACTAGTAGCTGTATATAAGACCAATATTACACATATTAGTAGCTGTATATAAGTCCAATATTACTGAAAGTTATCTCCGTCACATACTTTAGTAGGTGTATATAAGTCCAATATTACTGACAATTATCTCCGTCACATACTAGTAGCTGTTTATAAGTCCAATATTACTGAAAGTTATCTCCGTCACATACTTTAGTAGGTGTATATAAGTCCAATATTACTGACAATTATCTCCGTCACATACTAGTAGCTGTTTATAAGTCCAATATTACTGACAGTTATCTCCGTCACATACTAGTAGCTGTTTATAAGTCCAATATTACTGAAAATTATCACCGTCACATACTAGTAGCTGTTTATAAGTCCAATATCACTGTAAGCTATCTCCGGCACATACTATAGTAGGTGTATATAAGTCCAATATTACTCTAAGCTATCCCCGTCACATACTAGTAGCCGGATATAAGTCCAATATTACTGTAAGCTATCCCCGTCACATACTAGTAGCTGTATATAAGTCCAATATTACACATATTAGTAGCTGTATATAAGTCCAATATTACTGAAAGTTACCTCCGTCACAATATAAGTTCAATATTACTGACAGCTATCTCCGTCACATACTAGTAGCCGTATATAAGTCCAATATTACTGAATGTTCAGGTAAAATTGTCTGATGGAACTGGATTTGTGTGATCAAACTTGAGAAACAAAAGACCTTTTAGATACGATTAACCATGAACACACAAAATGTTATTATTTTGATATTATATTTTCAGATACAGTAGTAGATCTTTTGACGTTCATTACGTGTGCTTTCAGGGATTGTGCAGTAGCAATAGGTAGACTTGTTCATCAAACAATGTGTTTCTCTGTTATATATATCCAAGACACAATCATACACAATCAAGTTTTTTTCACAGCGTTTAGCAAATTGAATAATTAATCAAACAACGATTTACTATTGCTACCTTAACAAATCTTGCCTATAAAGGTTGGGTCCATTGGTGTGTACAGGTCTCCGACAACACCTTCCCTGTAGGTATCCGGACTAGGTCAATTGGTGTGTATAGGTCTCCGACAACACCTTCCCTGTAGCTATCCGGACTGGGTCCATTGGTGTGTACAGGTCTCCGACAACACCTTCCATGTAGGTATCCGGACTGGGTTCATTGGTGTGTACAGGTCTCCGACAACGCCTTCCCTGCATCTATCCGGACTGGGTCCATTGGTGTATACAGGTATCCGACAACACCTTCAATGTAGGTATCCGGACGGGGTCCATTGGTGTGTACAGGTCTCCGACAACCCCTACCCTGTAGCTATCCGGACTGGGTCTATTGGTGTGTACAGGTCTCCGACAACACCTACCCTGTAGGTATCCGGACTGGGTCTATTGATGTGTACAGGTCTCCGACAACACCTTCCATGTAGGTATCCGGACTAGGTTCATTGGTGTGTACAGGTCTCCCACAACACCTTCCCTGTAGGTATCCGGACTAGGTTCATTGGTGTGTACAGGTCTCCCACAACACCTTCCCTGTAGGTATCCGGACTGGGTTCATTGGTGTGTACAGGTCTCCGACAACACCTACCCTGTAGGTATCCGGACTAGGTCAATTGGTGTGTACAGGTCTCCGACAACACCTTCCCTGTAGGTATCCGGACTGGGTCCCTTGATGTGTACAGGTCTCCAACAACACCTTCCATGTAGGTATCCGGACTGGGTTCATTGGTGTGTACAGTTCTCCTACAACACCTTCCCTGTATCTATCCGGACTGGGTCCATTGGTGTATGCAGGTCTCCGACAACACCTTCAATGTAGGAATCCGGACTGGGTCCATTGGTGTGTACAGGTCTCCAACAACACCTTCCATGTAGGTATCCGGACTGGGTCTATTGATGTGTACAGGTCTCCGACAACGCCTTCCCTGTATCTATCCGGACTGGGTCCATTGGTGTATACAGGTCTCCGACAACACCTTCAATGTAGGTATCCGGACTGGGTCCATTGGTGTGTACAGGTCTCCGACAACACCTTCCATGTAGGTATCCGGACTGGGTCCATTGGTGTGTACAGGTGTCCGACAACACCTTCCCTGTAGCTATCCGGACTGGGTCCATTGGTGTGTACAGGTCTCGGACAACAACTTTCCTGTATCTATCCGGACTTGGTCCATTGGTGTCTACAGGTCTCCGACAACACCTTCTCTGTAGGTTTCCGGACTGGGTCCATCGGTGAGTACAGGTCTCCGACAACACCTACCCTGTAGGTATCTGGACTGGGTCCATTGGTGTGTACAGTTCTCCGACAACACCTTCCATGTAGTATCCGGACGAGTACTCAACTACCTACGATACAAGGTCACGCTCTAACAACAGTTTATGCGATAAAATGTAATTATACAATATCTAGAATCCTGATGGCCTTCCCACCCTATCGTTTAACACAAGTACCTAGCTATGAAAGGCGGCTGAGTAATGGCCGCTGGTCGATCCAAGCCATTAAGTAGAGAATGACCATTTTCTTTGAAGTAGACCATTCCCATTATATTTCCGTGTGTGATTTTAATGTCGATGATATGGAAAGGATGATAAACATCAAATAACTTTCACGTGAGACTGGAAATATTTGTTTATTCATATTTTACGGACAAACTTGCAAATACCCCAAGCTTTCTTCTTTAGGAAAAGTGTTTCTTGATACCTGATTTGTTAAGGGAACAGGGACAAAAACAGAAAAGAAATATCATATAACACATTAGCAAATCAAAACCATAACTAAACAACCATTTAACCTAAATTCGACTGGTTTAACACATTTGAAACCTTCCCTTCGAATCGTCTGTTTTCACACATTTGAAACCTTCCTACGAGTCGTCTGATTTTACACATTTGAAACCTTCCTACGAGGCGTCTGATTTTATACATAGGAAACCATCCTACGAATCGTTGGTTTTTACATATTTGAAACCTTCCCTACGAGTCGTCTGTTTTTACACATAGGAAACCTTCCTACGAGTCGTCTGTTTTTACACATTTGAAGCCTTCCTACGAGTCGTCTGATTTTAAAGATTTTAAACCTTCCTACGAGTCGTCTGATTTTATATATAGGAAACCATCATACGAATCGTTGTTTTTTACACATTTGAAACCTTCCTACGAGTAGTCTGATTTTAAAGATTTGAAACCTTCCTACGAGTCGTCTGATTTTATATATAGGAAACCATCATACGAATCGTTGGTTTTTACACATTTGAAACCTTCCTACGAGTCGTCTGATTTTATACATAGGAAACCATCCTACGAATCGTTGGTTTTTACACATTTGAAACCTTCCCTACGAGTCGTCTGTTTTTACACATAGGAAACCTTCCTACGAGTCGTCTGATTTTACACATTTGAAACCTTCCTACGAGTTGTCAGTTTTTACAGATTTGAAACCTTCCTACGAGTCGTCTGATTTTACACATAGGAAACCATCCTACGAGTCGTCAGCTTTTACACATTTGAAACCTTCCTACGAGTCGTCTGATTTTACACATTTGAAACCTTCCTACGAGTCGTCTGTTTTTACACATAGGAAACCTTCCTACGAGTCGTCTGTTTATACACATCGGAAATCTTTAGTATTACAAATCCTTTCCAACCATGTGCAGCTCGTTTGTCATTTTTATCAGGTATGACAAACAACTTCATATATCTTATTGAAATGGAATTGATCATATTTGAAACATTGTGCCCCTAGACACGGCGAAACCATGTTAAGGTATACGGTGATGATTTTAACATAGATTTCCTTTTATTTATTTTTTTTATTTTTTTTGAGTTTATATCCTGAATATGGTTTTACCATTAAACAGTTTTTCCATTTGCATTCACTCAAATTGCAATTATAAAAAACCCACCAACGGATACAGGTAAAAAATAAATAGTTTAAAGGAACATGCCATAGGGATTTTAAATGAATACAGCATATATAACCGATTGTGGTTTAGATATTCATTCATCCCGAACACTAAATTCACCTAAAAATGTTTTAAAGTGACACACCATAGAGTCATTTCGTTTATATAAGTCAACGACCAGTCTTATAATCTGATATATATCGATTTATGCATGACCAGTCCATGATTATAGTAGCGTACATATTGAGGGGACAGTGTCACTCTGTCCTCCTAGACAGTTCCTGTATGTCGTCCGTACATAGTGTCACTCTGTCCTCCTAGACAGTTCCTGTATGTCGTCCGTACATAGTGTCACTCTGTCCTCCTAGACAGTTCCTGTATGTCGTCCGTACATAGTGTCACTCTGTCCTCCTAGACAGTTCCTGTATGTCGTCCGTACATAGTGTCTCTCTGTCCTCCTAGACAGTTTCTGTATGTCGTCCGTACATAGTGTCACTCTGTCCTCCTAGACAGTTTCTGTATGTCGTCCGTACATAGTGTCTCTCTGTCCTCCTAGACAGTTTCTGTATGTCGTCCGTACATAGTGTCACTCTGTCCTCCTAGACAGTTTCTGTATGTCGTCCGTACATAGTGTCACTCTGTCCTCCTAGACAGTTTCTGTATGTCGTCCGTACATAGTGTCACTCTGTCCTCCTAGACAGTTTCTGTATGTCGTCCGTACATAGTGTCACTCTGTCCTCCTAGACAGTTTCTGTATGTCGTCCGTACATAGTGTCACTCTGTCCTCCTAGACAGTTTCTGTATGTCGTCCGTACATAGTGTCACTCTGTCCTCCTAGACAGTTTCTGTATGTCGTCCGTACATAGTGTCACTCTGTCCTCCTAGACAGTTTCTGTATGTCGTCCGTACATAGTGTCACTCTGTCCTCCTAGACAGTTTCTGTATGTCGTCCGTACATAGTGTCACTCTGTCCTCCTAGACAGTTTCTGTATGTCGTCCGTACATAGTGTCTCTCTGTCCTCCTAGACAGTTTCTGTATGTCGTCCGTACATAGTGTCACTCTGTCCCCCTAGACAGTTCCTGTATGTCGTCCGTACATAGTGTCACTCTGTCCTCCTAGACAGTTCCTGTATGTCGTCCGTACATAGTGTCACTCTGTCCTCCTAGACAGTTCCTGTATGTCGTCCGTACATAGTGTCACTCTGTCCTCCTAGACAGTTTCTGTATGTCGTCCGTACATAGTGTCACTCTGTCCTCCTAGACAGTTTCTGTATGTCGTCCGTACATAGTGTCACTCTGTCCTCCTAGACAGTTTCTGTATGTCGTCCGTACATAGTGTCACTCTGTCCTCCTAGACAGTTTCTGTATGTCGTCCGTACATAGTGTCACTCTGTCCTCCTAGACAGTTTCTGTATGTCGTCCGTACATAGTGTCACTCTGTCCTCCTAGACAGTTTCTGTATGTCGTCCGTACATAGTGTCACTCTGTCCTCCTAGACAGTTTCTGTATGTCGTCCGTACATAGTGTCACTCTGTCCTCCTAGACAGTTTCTGTATGTCGTCCGTACATAGTGTCTCTCTGTCCTCCTAGACAGTTTCTGTATGTCGTCCGTACATAGTGTCTCTCTGTCCTCCTAGACAGTTTCTGTATGTCGTCCGTACATAGTGTCTCTCTGTCCTCCTAGACAGTTTCTGTATGTCGTCCGTACATAGTGTCTCTCTGTCCTCCTAGACATTTTCTGTATGTCGTCCGTACATAGTGTCTCTCTGTCCTCATAGACATTTTCTGTATGTCGTCCGTACATAGTGTCTCTCTGTCCCCCTAGACAGTTTCTGTATGTCGTCCGTACATAGTGTCACTCTGTCCTCCTATACAGTTCCTGTATGTCGTCCGTACACAGTTTCACTCTGTCCCCTATACAGTTCCTGTATGTCGTCCGTACATAGTGTCACTCTGTCCTCCTAGACAGTTCCTGTATGTCGTCCGTACATAGTGTCTCTCTGTCCCCTATACAGTTCCTGTATGTCGTCCGTACATAGTGTCACTCTGTCCTCCTAGACAGTTCCTGTATGTCGTCCGTACATAGTGTCACTCTGTCCCCCTAGACAGTTCCTGTATGTCGTCCGTACATAGTGTCACTCTGTCCTCCTAGACAGTTCCTGTATGTCGTCCGTACATAGTGTCACTCTGTCCTCCTAGACAGTTCCTGTATGTCGTCCGTACATAGTGTCACTCTGTCCTCCTAGACAGTTCCTGTATGTCGTCCGTACATAGTGTCACTCTGTCCTCCTAGACAGTTCCTGTATGTCGTCCGTACATAGTGTCACTCTGTCCTCCTAGACAGTTCCTGTATGTCGTCCGTACATAGTGTCACTCTGTCCTCCTAGACAGTTCCTGTATGTCGTCCGTACATAGTGTCACTCTGTCCTCCTAGACAGTTCCTGTATGTCGTCCGTACATAGTGTCACTCTGTCCTCCTAGACAGTTCCTGTATGTCGTCCGTACATAGTGTCACTCTGTCCTCCTAGACAGTTTCTGTATATCGTCCGTACATAGTGTCACTCTGTCCTCCTAGACAGTTTCTGTATGTCGTCCGTACATAGTGTCTCTCTGTCCTCCTAGACATTTCCTGTATGTAGTCCGTACATAGTGTCTCTCTGTCTTCCTAGACAGTTTCTGTATGTCGTCCGTACATAGTGTCTCTCTGTCCTCCTAGACATTTTCTGTATGTCGTCCGTACATAGTGTCTCTCTGTCCTCCTAGACATTTTCTGTATGTCGTCCGTACATAGTGTCTCTCTGTCCCCTAGACATTTTCTGTATGTCGTCCGTACATAGTGTCACTCTGTCCCCTAGACAGTTCCTGTATGTCGTCCGTACACAGTTTCACTCTGTCCTCCTAGACAGTTTCTGTATGTCGTCCGTACATAGTGTCACTCTGTCCCCTAGACAGTTTCTGTATGTAGTTCGTACATAGTGTCACTCTGTCCTCCTAGACAGTTCCTGTATGTCGTCCGTACACAGTTTCACTCTGCCCTCCTAGACAGTTTCTGTATGTCGTCCGTGCATAGTGTCACTCTGTCCCCTAGACAGTTACTGTATGTCGTCCGTACACAGTTTCACTCTGTCTTCCTAGACAGTTTCTGTATGTCATCCGTACATAGTGTCACTCTGTCCCCTACACAGTTTCTGTATGTAGTTCGTACATAGCGTCCGTACATAGTGTCACTCTGTCCTCCTAGACAGTTTCTGTATATCGTCCGTACATAGTGTCACTCTGTCCCCTACACAGTTTCTGTATGTAGTTCGTACATACTGTCCCTTTGTCCTCCTAGACAGTTCCTGTATGTCGTCCGTACATAGTGTCACTCTGTCTCCTATACAGTTTCTGTATGTCGTCCGTACATAGTATGTGACGGCAATGACCTGGCCCTCCAATCAGCCTCTCTATGTGAGGTACCTGTTCGCCACATCTTTGAGCCGTTTTAACCGACCGAACCGAGGGTTTGGTGGGTTGGGCGATCGGTTATGGTAATTATATTGTGATGGGTAGTTGACATTGGAAGTATTTTTCTAATACGCAATGTGATACAAGCGTTGTGGATTATTTAAGGAGTATACAGGTGTATTTTGAGAAGCTTAGTTCTTTTTCATCAGATGAAAAATAACGAAAATTCATATTTTGGTGTATGTTTATGTATAACTTTTGTATGAGCTTAAAGAAGGGAACGTTTTGCGTACAGAGGTATTTGTTGTGAACGTTGCATACAGTATTATGTTAATTTGTGTCAAGGTGCGTCGCTTGAAATCTTAAACATTTATCTAAGAGAACACCGCCGTGAAAAGAACAGTCACTTTGATTATTGACAATAAACGGTGCACCGATCGAGACATGGGCGATAAACCAGACCGGTCTAGACGCCGAGGTTTACGTAGGTCCAGAGTAATTAGGAGTTGTATTCAAGATTGTTATGGTGACTTACCACTACGTGCTGTGCATGACTACATCAACATAATATATATGCAAAATTAATCAAACCGTTGCAGTATTTTATACATACATACATGTATTTACACCTACAGATGACATTACAGAATATCACGCTGGCCATATTAAACAGAAATGCAAGGATACCAAGGTAGTATTGAATTATTAGTAATATTAATTTTCAAGCATATGGAATGATCAGGTCAAGGGTCACATTCGTTACATGATAATAGGACATCCATCCATCAATTGTCAATCGTTTGTGCTATATTGTATTCGCTGAATTAAGTTTGTATGCGTAATATGTGTTCCATTTTAAAAAAGGTGAATAAAAGTGACATTTGTTTAGACTATTGGTCACAGTTTACCCCTGTAAGATTATTTGGATACTAGTGATCTGATGGTCGCTGTTTAATGCTATTTAAGTTATAGGTTTCAGGTTTCGCGAACCTTTAAGATAGAGATCGCTATGGTATTCATCAAATAAAGATTTTTATGTCAATGTAAGCTTCTATTAGAAGTGTTTTTGTTTGACAGATGCTCTGTTTAAATAACACATCAGAAAAGACGGTCGCTGTAGTACTATGTACCTCAGTACATTATGAGGTTACTTGTGATTATTGAAATACATATCAATGAGTTGACTTCAGGCAGGCGGGGATGAACACCCGAGTAAAGTCTTTGAAATAGAAGAACTTTGATACAAATACTGTTTGGAAAAAATCATTATTGCGATGAAAAAGCGTATTGATAATATGAAAATAATTCATAATGGGTGAAGTAAGACAAGCTTTATTCAGTAAAGTAAGATACGCTTACTCGGTGAAGTAACTCAAACTGATAGGGTGAAGTAAGACAGGCTTTATTCAGTAAAGTAAGACAAGCTTACTCAGTGAAGTTACTCAAACTGATAGGGTGAAGTAAGACAAGCTTTATTCAGTAAAGTAAGAAAGCTTTATTCAGTAAAGTAAGACAAGCTTACTCGGTGAAGTTACTCAAACTGATAGGGTGAAGTAAGACAGGATTTATTCAGTAAAGTAAGACAAGCTTACTCGGTGAAGTTGCTCAAACGGAGAGGGTGAAGTAAGACAAGCTTTATTCAGTGAAGTAAGACAAGCTTTATTCAGTAAAGTAAGAAAGCTTTATTCAGTAAAGTAAGACATGTTTACTCGGTGAAGTTACTCAAACTCATAGGGTGAAGTAAGACAAGCTTTATTCAGTAAAGTAAGGCAAGCTTTATTCAGTGAAGTAAGACAAGCTTCATTCAGTAAAGTAAGACAAGCTTTATTCAGTAAAGTAAGGCAAGCTTTATTCAGTGAAGTAAGACAAGCTTTATTCGGTAAAGTAAGACAAGCTTACTCGGTGAAGTTGATCAAACTGATAGGGTGAAGTAAGACAAGCTTTATTCAGTAGAGTAAGAAAGCTTTATTCAGTAAAGTAAGACAAGCTTACTCGGTGAAGTTGCTCAAACTGATAGGGTGAAGTAAGACAAGCTTTATTCAGTGAAGTAAGACAAGCTTTATTCAGTAAAGTAAGACAAGCTTTATTCAGTGAAGTAAGACAGGCTTTATTCAGTAAAGTAAGACAAGCTTACTCGGTGAAGTTACTCAAACTGATAGGGTGAAGTAAGACAAGCTTTATTCAGTGAAATAAGACAAGCTTTATTCAGTAAAGTAAGAACGCTTTATTCGGTAAAGTAAGACAAGCTTACTCGGTGAAGTTAGTCAAACTGATAGGGTGAAGTAAGACAGGCTCTATTCAGTAAAGTAAGACAAGCTTTATTCAGTGGAGTAAGACAAGCTTTATTCAGTAAAGTAAGAACGCTTTATTCGGTAAAGTAAGACAAGCTTACTCGGTCAAGTTACTCAAACTGATAGGGTGAAGTAAGACAGGCTTTATTCAGTAAAGTAAGAATTCTTCAGGCTTATGAAGTAGACAGAGTTTGTTGATTTCCGATATTCGCTTGACAAAAATTACCGATGAAAATATAAATGATTCATTTTAGATTCAACGGTTCATAATATATGTTTAGGAAAAAACTGACTGCGTCATAAAACAGGTAGAAGTGCCACATCATCGACACACACCCGCAAAATCCGACCTCAAAGTCGACTCAAAAAGGCAACACGAATTGATGAGACGCCAAAACATAGGAAGACATCGAAAGCGGTAAAAGGCGTTGTCGTTAATATTCTTATAAACACCAAGTTATCATATACAGTAAGAATTATAATCAAAATACGTGTATGAATTCTTCAAAAGTGCATATTGAAAAGTGTGTATAAGATAGGAAATGTTTTTGAAACAACAAATATCGGGACAATATTTATTTTACTAAATATAGTTCCCCATTACAACACAGAAATCGCGGATCTAATATAGACAGCATATGATGGGTATGTTTAATATATGCTGTCAGACGTTTTGTATACAGTATAACGTTTATCAGTTTTGCATCATTTTCTAATACCCATTCTCTTGGGGAATAATTGATACATGTCACTCTAAATCTAAAATCCTTTATAATACTGAAATTCCAGTTTAGCTATATTATATAGACACCTAAGACAGTTTGAAGGCTAGAATACGATAATTCAGTCAGGATACGTACGTCAGCCCCCACAGACTGCTCCCGACGGTCCGCATCACTTCCTCAAGTTCACAATGATAAAGGTCACTGACCAGTGTACAGAAATCGACCATGTCCAGTACATCTATCTTCATCTACATCAACAATAGACAACTCTCTGCTTACTCGTATCCTATACTAGTAATTACCAGACTGTAACCCATTATAGGATGCGCACATTCGTGTTTATCCGGTTTTGTGTACGTTTAACTTATGAACGTAATTGTAAACACCTGTGTGCATTAAAAGAAGCCACATTCGTTCCACGAATTATTAAAGCTAAATCTGACCATCCATGAAGAAAGAAAAAAACTACCCTAAATCTGGAGCCTCGTTCACAAAAATATCTATAAACGTGATATCTGTTTTATAAGATACAGATGATCATCATGATAGTTCCGAAGCTTGATCATACAGTTAAGATGTCGCCAAACATAAATATGCATACAACTATGTTCGCTTGTGGAATCAGGAGCCTTGGAATTTCTGGTAGAGAGAAGGGTGGGGTGTAAATGGACTCGCTATGGATTTATTTGATCAAGACGAAGGTGTCTCCCTACTCCAATAAACTCGTGTTTGAAAGCGTCTTTCAAAAAGTAAACTTCAAATTTTATTTAAACATACTGCTGTATTGTGTGTAAACGAGTGGGCGTTTAAATCGAGCACGCCCTGTACTGATTCTCTTTGAGTCTGTACGAGAGGCACTCATTACCGGGAGGGAGAGATACCAATCTCGGAACAGCTCCCTTAAACAATTCACACCATTGTAAGAAGCCCATATATTGAGCTATGGAAATCCATTTACAACCCAAAGAAAGCGGTATATCATTACCGAGGTGACGAGCTTACCCATTCTATTGCAACTGATTGCTGAGTGTACTTGTGTCTGTTGGTACACGGGCTGATGCAGCGATACTTCGTAACCAAATAGTACAAGAATTACGTGTGCTATTTTTTAATTCTTTCGTGTAATGTTTCCCTACTTAATCAGAGAATCTTGTTACTGCAAGTAAAAAACTTTGCTGACCTGAACAAAACAGTGATTCTTTTATTGATATCAAGCCAATCCCCCCACCACCCCCACCCAACACCCACACACACCAATGGTAATTAGAAATATGGTCGTTGTAAGTACTGTACGAGACCCCAGTAATATGATACATTTAAAACCAATTTTAGGTCATTGTTAAAGGATAATCGTACATTACACAAAAAGAGAATTACAAGAGAAAATACGTAACAGGAATGTTATGCCTTTATGAAATAACACACGAGACGATCTGATATGACATTATTTTTGACGACAAAGTCCTAAAACTAAAAGGCCTACTCATCTGTTTATCTTGTCTGATATCTATAATGACACACGATTGACGAAGAAGCGCCCGCAATATGAGCTCGCCAGTCAGTCGCATAGGTAGCCTTTACCTAAATCACGAAACAACATCAGAGACAGCTTTCCAGAGGAGCGAATGCGGATTTCTGCCAGTTTAGATATACAGTACTTGTTTTTTCTGGTTTATCTTTAATCAATACATGTTTTAACCATTTGTATTCCATTCAATTCCTTATAAACTTTCAAATTACAGGAAAATATGGTCACTAGAAATATCTGTCTAGGCGTAAAGATGACAGGGACCAGCTGAAGACATGTCATAGTTGTAAAAATTACATAACAAACTTCACGAGGCATTAACATAGCTATGACATGTGCTTTTTTCTCAAAACCTGTAATCAAATCATCTGTATGCATACATTAGAACTGGCTTAACGTAAATGTCTAACACAGGTAGAGTATAGAGTACAATCGATTTCTTAAAACAATTTAGTCTCCACGGTAGGTCCTACTGATGTGTGAGTTAATTTGGAATAAAAAGCACGTTCTAAGTGCCCTAACATTCCGGTAAGATTGGTCCTCGTCACCAATTTACTACATAAATACTTGTCAGGGTGTTCTATCGGACACGCTTCAATCTACGTAGACAACATTATACGGTTGGCATTATGACCTGATTTTCAAATATCAGGTATCCGTCCACATGTTCTATCTCGCTGGATCGTTGGTGACCTCCATACGTTTATGGAACTGACGCCAGGCGACATGACTGACACCATACACAAGTACAGAAAAACCTGGTTTCGCCCCGGAATCGTATGAGTTCATCTACACCTTTCCGGTAAGTCAAGGTCAGTCAAAAGTACTGCAAAAATGCAGTGTTATTTCTGATATTAAAAGTGTCATGATACACCACCAAAATGTAGTAAAACAATACAGACTAATACATGAACGAAGTAGCATTCGATGGAACACATTTAGCTGCTGTACGTATCGCTAGGACAGGTCGGTAACGAAAACCTTCAACTGTGTTGGGTTTGAGATTAGTCGGCAAACTGTTGAGTAGCGTACCAAGTGGTCCCATAGGTTTTTCTATATCATAGACTTATTTGTGTTGTTCTCAATTCACGACACTTGTTGGGAAGTTTATATATATGTCTGTCGGTTTGAATCCATTCTGAATGTTATGACTCATGAATAATGAGAAAAATTTCCATTTCTGGTGTTAAACATGGCAAAGCCTCATTCGCTGCACTGAAATTGTCGCTGAATAACGTTCATGAATATCCGTCGGACAGTTGATAACGTGCAGAATATCTGAGACTGGGTTGCACGCCACACCTGTGATCAATCGGAAAAAGATAATCATGAAACCCGAAAGCATTATAGGTGAAATTATCACAGGTGAACATATTGATCGTGAAAATTGTCCACCATCGTCAAATACGCGGAACCAAAGACGTATATGTGGAACTATACAACTTAATATGCCACCACCAGAAACGTTATCGATTACCAGCCAATCATAGCAACGGCCTTCAGGAAGTGCGGGCCATAACAGCTTTACAGCGACAACAATCGACAACAATCATGGAGTGTGCATTATAGATGAGACTTAAGCTTCACTGGTGTCTGTCTGCTTGTTTACTCACCTGAGACAGGTGAACGGGACACGCGAAAATCTCTTCCACCTGAGACAAATGAACGGGGCACGCGAAAATCTCTTTCACCTGAGACAAGTGAACGGGCACGCGAAAATATCTCTGAGAAAGACATGTACAGATTAAAAACATACCTAGAGGGGATGCTCTCATTGAAATACATGTACAGAGCTCACAGGAATATACCAGTACAGAATAATCTCACTATAATACGTGTACAGAGCCCACAGGAATATATATATGATGTATACCAGTACAGAATATTATCACTTTAATACGTGTACAGAGCTCACAGGAATATATATTATATATACCAGTACAGAATAATCTCACTTTAATACGTGTACAGATCTAGAGCTCACAGGAATATATATATTATATATACAAGTACAGAATAATCTCACTTTAATACGTGTACAGGGCTCACAGGAATATATATTATATATACCAGTACAGAATAATCTCACTGTAATACGTGTACAGAGCCCACAGGAATATATATATTATATATACCAGTACAGAATAATCTCACTTTAATACGTGTACAGAGCTCACAGGAATATATATTATATATACCAGTACAGAATAATATCACTTTAATACGTGTACAGAGCTCACAGGAATTTAATATTATAAGAACACCAAACCAACATCTCTTTGAACATTGTCTTCCTATATCAACACTTTTCTATGTTCTCTAAAAAGTGAGGGAACTGAGAACACTCCCTCCCTGTTGGTGGGAACTGAGAACACCCCCTGAGAACACCCCCTCCCTGTTGGTGGGAACTGGGAACACCCCCTCCCTGTTGGTGGGAACTGGGAACACCCCCTGAGAACACCCCCTCCCTGCTGGTGGAAACTGGGAACACCCCCTCCCTGTTGGTGGGAAATGAGAACACCCCCTGAGAACACCCCCTCCCTGCTGGTGGGAACTGGGAACACCCCCTCCCTGTTGGTGGGAAATGAGAACACTCCCTGAGAACACCCCCTCCCTGCTGGTGGGAACTGGGATCACCCCCTGAGAACACCCCCTCTCTGTTGGTTGGAACTGGGAACACCCCTCCCTGTTGGTGAAAAGGTGGGCGTTCACGGACATGTCAACAATTGTACTGACACCTCTGGTGTACAGGGATATCAGCATTAACGTTTGGTTTTTAACAATGAACAACTATTCCAGTATGACACCAGACTCAACTGTCTTGCACATTATTTTTAGACCTAGTATACTTTTGTAATACCAGAGAAGATAGACGAGGCTTTAATTACTCCGAACAAACCTCATCTTTACTTACGACCAGCTCGTATAGGTAGCGTTCTGCAACACCGTGACAGATAGAGATTTTGTCCTTTAAAAGTATTTTGAAACATCTGGATTTATAAGGTTAAATTGTAAAACTATAGCACAAAAACTGAAGTAACTGTAATGACGTTAATTATATTGTTTCTAATTACTTTATAATACAAATTTAACTGGGTTCAGTTCACGTGAGTCAGTTGTTATGGAAATTATCCGATCAACATATAAGTAACATTATTATTTCTTTATTTCTTCCAAATTGAAGAGTTACAAAAATGTACAGTGTAATCAAAATACAAATCAAGTATTATTAATTGATACTTAAATGCACATAAATACATCAGTTAACTACAGAGATGAAGAGAGAAGTTAATGAATCTTGAATTAGTTTAGTAAATACAGAAAGAATGGTCTCGTTAACAGCAAATCATACAAAATAATTAGAACGCCTGGGAATCCTGAGGTTTCCAAGGGTTGGGGAAAGCCATACCAGCAAGGTCCTCTCAGGCCTCCACACATAAACACACACAAAATAAGAGAAAAAATAGTAATTAGGTAGACATTGCTATTGTACGTACATGTGTACGTGTTATTTCATTATTATTCGTAGAATGATAAGTCTGGTACAACTAGGACACCATTTTCCCTACCACACATCACCTGGTTTTCAATTCTGTTAGTCGCTCCATAAAGCCCCAAAGAAAGAATGTCTGCCTCACAAAAGAACGCTTCAGTTCTATGCCAACAGTTTAAGTGTGAACCGAACAAGCTTGTGATATATTGACTTTCCATAGAGCCCAGCACTGAGTTTGACTATACTGACAGAACTGTCGTGAGACGCAATACAATCACATTGACATGCAATTCTAAATCTGAATAAAGTATTTATATCGCTTTGTCCATTTTGTTGTACCCGGTCATACCTGAACACTACCCCGGCCAGGACCCGCTATACACCAACAGTAGCTAAATGTACCGATGATTCAACCGGGCCTCATATAAACCACCATTATATATATATAGTGTTCGAATTACTAGCATACCGGTCTCTGGTAATTATGAACTTCCCGTTAAAACACTTTCGCCTCGGTTTTCCCATGGGTAGATCACCTATATTTGCAGTTTCTGGTAAGTACGTTTAATTCGAGTCTATGCTGAGCAAACTGTCGACCCTTCGGTGTCCACGCCACACCGAAACGGTGTATAATTATATAGCGCTTATTCGAATTGTCAATAAAGACATTGAATCTCGGTATAAGTGTCAACAATTTGGAGAGCAATGCAGACTAAGGTCAGTCTGTTCCCAAGCTTTTCTGTCAACATAATCTCTCGTTCAAATTTAATCGAGTGGGGTATTGAATTGCTCATTAGTGGCCGTGGGTACTGGTGAGATGCCGTCAACCACCCGGTGTGGATTTGGCCTTAAGTACACTATTTCCTGGGGCTTTTGAATCTTGGCTTAGCACAGCGACAAAATATGCCTCAAGGTAACCGGCTTGTGTCGGCATTGCTCATTGTTCCCGACAAAGTTGCTTTTAACACCTTCCCGTGTTTACTGTAGAGTGTAGGTTCATGGTCAGTTCGGACTGTGGTGGACGCTGGGTCTAACAATGGACACCCAACACGTGGTGCTTCACCTGTGTATAAGGGAGCCGGACTTACCTGACAGTCAGTGAGATGAAACCCGTAAGGACGGATTCATGTAGGCGCAAAACCCTTCAACCAACCAACCAACCAACTGACAGACAGTCACTGCCTGTCCAATGTTACCGACACGATACACAGCCCCATACATACTATAGACTAAGGCAATGTAACTAACAGAAAACACAGTTATATATCAAACGATGAAGGAGAAAGCTATGACACTTCTGAAAACCATGAGGAAATCCTCATTGAGTCCCCAGGGGCTCCTTTATTCTCCTAATCAGCCTCGAAGTTATTCCTTACATTTATTTGATAATGTAGCTTCACGTACTTTGTTGGCAATGGTATTAGTATGCTTATTTGTTTCCCAACGATTTATTGGTTATTTGGCAATAGACAATCGACATTTACTGCATACTGGTCGTCTATTTCCCTGCGTGCGATGGACAGTTCTGGAAGGAGTAGTTTACCGGAGGAAGGACCTCTTTTATATTTGTAATCACTATAACACGTACCAGATCAGACCTACAGGGAAACTTGATGACTTGAATCAGTAAGGTGTCAACGAGAAAATTCTATCACCCAATGCACGGAAGGATACAAGAACCTGACCCAGGGGAAGACGATCTTACCCTGGAGAGACGACCTTACCCTGGGGAGACGATCTGACCCGGGGGAGATGACCTTGCCCTGGAGAGACGACCTGACCTAGGGAGGGGGGATCCTACCATTGAAATACGACCTGAGCCAGGGGGAGACGACCTTACCCTGGAGAGACGACCTGACCTAGGGAGGGGGGATCCTACCATTGAAATACGACCTGAGCCAGGGGGAGACGACCTTACCCTGGGGAGACGACCTGACCCGGGGGAGACGACCTTGCCCTTGGGAGACGACCTGGCCTAGAGGGTGACGACCTGACCCGGGGAAACGACCTTACGCTGGGGAGACGACCTTACCCAAGAGAGACGACCTGACCCGGGGGGAGACGCCCTGACCCGGGGAGACAACCTTGCGCTGGGGGGACGACCTTACCCTAGAGAGACGACCTGACCCGGGGGGAGACGACCTGACCCGGGGAGACAACCTTGCGCTGGGGAGACGACCTTACCCTAGAGAGACGACCTGACCCGGGGGGAGACGACCTGACCCGGGGGAGACGACCTGACCCGGGGGAGACGACCTGACCCGGGGGAGACGGCCTGACCTAAGGGGAGACGGCCTGACCCGGGGGAGACGACCTGACAATTTTATACATTTCTGAAAACATTATATGAACATCTCTATATCTCAGATGCAAACTGGATTCCCTAGTAATAATATATACACAACTTAGTGCGCTTGATGTGCAATGTGCATTCACCAGGCACTGTTTGCATACCGTTGACGTTAATGGCGTTTTTGGCAATACATAAAGATGTGATAACGAGATCACTAATGTACATTAAACTACGTATTTTTAACTTCAATTTCCCGACACTGAACTTGGATAAAATGGTAGCTGATTTAGTTTGTCAAAGTACAATGTATATTTTATCTAGTTTAAACGAGATCAGTTCTTGGTTACATCAATTCTTTTTACCGAGATGTGGTAGTTAGATTTTGTAATCTCAATACTTTAAAAATAATCGTAACAATAATATAATTTTAATCTCCGAGACCAGCCACCGTAGAATGTCCTTGAACGCTAATAAACATGTACAATTGACAAACAGTGTTCAAGTTAAAAGAATTAGTTTGCATCCCACGGTATTTACAGGGTTTTAATGTTGGAGACATATGGGTAAGGGGGATTATCTAATAATTTATAGAATGCATGCTGTCTAGTCAGTTTGCGTAAAAATGCTGCTATTTCTTTGTATCGCACCTCAACGTGGTCGGCAATCATACTGTGTTGTACTTAATGGTATCAACTCAATGTTCATAGGACGACAGGAATATCTATCAATTCAGCTGTATCAACGAAATGTCTCCGAATTTCATTGGTCAGTAAACCAAGATTGACATACTCATTAAAAACATAAAATCCAATGTTAAAAATTCCTCTGTAACTCAGCTTATACATTGGATATATCGAGTACACTATAACATACAGATTAACGGAACATAATGTTACACAAAGACCACATAGATCAATAGATAATACAATGACACACAGAGAACACACAATGTCACACACAGACAGCACATAGATCAATAGATATTACAGTGACGCACAGAGAACACACAATGTCACACACAGACAGCACACAGATCAATAGATATTACAGTGACGCACAGAGAACACACAATGTCACACACAGACAGCACACAGATCAATAGATAATACAGTGACGCACAGAGAACACACAATACCACACACAGACAGCACACAGATCAATAGATAATACAGTGACGCACAGAGAACACACAATACCACACACAGACAGCACACAGATCAATAGATAATACAGTGACGCACAGAGAACACACAATACCACACACAGACAGCACACAGATCAATAGATAATACAGTGACGCACAGAGAACACACAATACCACACACAGACAGCACACAGATCAATAGATAATACAGTGACGCACAGAGAACACACAATACCACACACAGACAGCACACAGATCAATAGATAATACAGTGACGCACAGAGAACACACAATACCACACACAGACAGCACACAGATCAATAGATAATACAGTGACGCACAGAGAACACACAATACCACACACAGACAGCACACAGATCAATAGATAATACAGTGACGCACAGAGAACACACAATACCACACACAGACAGCACACAGATCAATAGATAATACAGTGACGCACAGAGAACACACAATACCACACACAGACAGCACACAGATCAATAGATAATACAGTGACGCACAGAGAACACACAATACCACACACAGACAGCACACAGATCAATAGATAATACAGTGACGCACAGAGAACACACAATACCACACACAGACAGCACACAGATCAATAGATAATACAGTGACGCACAGAGAACACACAATACCACACACAGACAGCACACAGATCAATAGATAATACAGTGACGCACAGAGAACACACAATACCACACACAGACAGCACACAGATCAATAGATAATACAGTGACGCACAGAGAACACACAATACCACACACAGACAGCACACAGATCAATAGATAATACAGTGACGCACAGAGAACACACAATACCACACACAGACAGCACACAGATCAATAGATAATACAGTGACGCACAGAGAACACACAATACCACACACAGACAGCACACAGATCAATAGATAATACAGTGACGCACAGAGAACACACAATACCACACACAGACAGCACACAGATCAATAGATAATACAGTGACGCACAGAGAACACACAATACCACACACAGACAGCACACAGATCAATAGATAATACAGTGACGCACAGAGAACACACAATACCACACACAGACAGCACACAGATCAATAGATAATACAGTGACGCACAGAGAACACACAATACCACACACAGACAGCACACAGATCAATAGATAATACAGTGACGCACAGAGAACACACAATACCACACACAGACAGCACACAGATCAATAGATAATACAGTGACGCACAGAGAACACACAATACCACACACAGACAGCACACAGATCAATAGATAATACAGTGACGCACAGAGAACACACAATACCACACACAGACAGCACACAGATCAATAGATAATACAGTGACGCACAGAGAACACACAATACCACACACAGACAGCACACAGATCAATAGATAATACAGTGACGCACAGAGAACACACAATACCACACACAGACAGCACACAGATCAATAGATAATACAGTGACGCACAGAGAACACACAATACCACACACAGACAGCACACAGATCAATAGATAATACAGTGACGCACAGAGAACACACAATACCACACACAGACAGCACACAGATCAATAGATAATACAGTGACGCACAGAGAACACACAATACCACACACAGACAGCACACAGATCAATAGATAATACAGTGACGCACAGAGAACACACAATACCACACACAGACAGCACACAGATCAATAGATAATACAGTGACGCACAGAGAACACACAATACCACACACAGACAGCACACAGATCAATAGATAATACAGTGACGCACAGAGAACACACAATACCACACACAGACAGCACACAGATCAATAGATAATACAGTGACGCACAGAGAACACACAATACCACACACAGACAGCACACAGATCAATAGATAATACAGTGACGCACAGAGAACACACAATACCACACACAGACAGCACACAGATCAATAGATAATACAGTGACGCACAGAGAACACACAATACCACACACAGACAGCACACAGATCAATAGATAATACAGTGACGCACAGAGAACACACAATACCACACACAGACAGCACACAGATCAATAGATAATACAGTGACGCACAGAGAACACACAATACCACACACAGACAGCACACAGATCAATAGATAATACAGTGACGCACAGAGAACACACAATACCACACACAGACAGCACACAGATCAATAGATAATACAGTGACGCACAGAGAACACACAATACCACACACAGACAGCACACAGATCAATAGATAATACAGTGACGCACAGAGAACACACAATACCACACACAGACAGCACACAGATCAATAGATAATACAGTGACGCACAGAGAACACACAATACCACACACAGACAGCACACAGATCAATAGATAATACAGTGACGCACAGAGAACACACAATGTCACACACAGGCAGCACACGGATCAATAGATACTGTACAATATATTTATAGAGTCAAACAAAGATAACACAGTTAAATGTAACACACTGACAGAAACATAGAGTTAACTTACAATATTTCACACATGTAACACAAAAAAAAAAACTATGTCACACACACGCAAAGTTGACATGCAATAGTACACAGACAATACAAATACAAACATAGTTACAATGCGATACACAGATGACATACGGTAACACAAACTTCCTTGCGTACAAACATCCCAGATTACACAGCACAAACTTCCTTGCGTACAAACATCCCAGATTACACAACACAAACGTCCTTGCGTACAAACATCCCAGCTTACACAACACAAACTTCCTTGCGTACAAACATCCCAGATTACACAACACAAACTTTCTTGCGTACAAACATCCAAGATTCGCAACACAAACTTCCTTGCGTATAAACATTCCAGATTACACAACACAAACTTTCTTGCGTACAAACATCCCAGATTACACAACACAAACTGCCTTGCGTACAAACATCCCAGATTACACAACACAAACTTCATTGCGTACAAACATCCCAGATTACACAACACAAACTTCCTTGCGTACAAACATCCCAGTACAAACATCCCAGATTACAAAACACAAACTTTCTTGCGTACAAACATCCCAGATTACACAACACAAACTTCCTTGCGTACAAACATCCCAGATTAACCAACACAAACTTCCTTGCGTACAGATTTTTTTTTTATTTCTCTCAGACATACATTGTATGTAACAAGAGGTCAATATGTATCATATACATATATACATGGCGGATAACAAAGTCATAAAGGCTACAAACTAATTATATACATTCAATAGCTTTTCAAGTTTTTCTAGAAATTTGCTAACATTTTTTAACTTTTACATTGCATATAGAAAATAGTCCACGCATTTTAATAAGGCTAGGGTAAGTATAGTAGCAATTTGGAATAAATAGTTGTCTTATTTGTTTAACAGATACATGTTCGCACTTAAATAGATAATGATATTCATCACCAATTTCATTAAAACAAAGATTACAAGTTCTGTTTTCTTTGGGTATTCCAATCCATCTTCCAGTTTCTATAGGTAAGTGCATATTTGAAGTTCTAAACTTAACAATAATTGGTCTTTCTTTTGGCTTTAGTTTCACAAAGTAATTTTCAAGTTCAAAATTTGTTTTAAAATTGGAATAAGTAGATCCTCTTGAAGAGCTCTCGATATCGTTAAACTATTTTTGGATAAACTGATCTCGTAATCTTTGTTTCACAACAAGTTTCAAATAATCTCTATCAAACGTACATGTTTTCTGATATGCCCAGATATAATTTAAACCTGTGTCTATACATATATCCTGAACATTCTTTAACCATTTGAACTCCATGATTCCATTTGTTTGAAAGTTAAATATTAAGTTATACATAGTGCTTGACAGATTATTGCTAGTTATCAGTTTATACCAAAACATAATTACTCTGGCTTTAACTTCAGCATATAAAGGGAATCTCCCGACCTCTCCATAAACCATGTAGTTTGGCGTGCTTCTTTTAATACCCAATATACGCTTGCAGAATTGTAAATGTAGCTTTTCAATAGCACTTAAATTTTCAAACCCCCATACTTCTACTGAATAGAGAAGTATTGGTAATACAAGAGAATCAAAAAAAATTAATTGAAGGTCTACAGGTAATGAAATATTTTTTTATTTTCTTGTACACAGCAAACATAGCTTTTTTGGACTGTTCCAACAATTTCATTTTTGCTTTGAAATAACTTCCATTGTAACTCATTAACAAAAATCCCAGATTACACAACACAAACTTCCTTGTGTACACAAATTCCAAATTACAGCATAACACATAGTTTCTTGCATACACAACTTCCATATTTCACAACGCTAACGATCAGATACATTTTGAATAAAACAAAAACCCTGATGCGCAGTCATTTCATAGGTGAGTTTACATGTTTAACACGATACACGTCGGTGAATTAATATGCAGTTCACACATAAACACCTGAAATATAGTGACAGAATTATAACATCTACATAATTTATTTATGACAAAACATAAAAATGTGTACAGAAAGCTGGTAGACTAAACATGGTAAGAAGAAAAACAAGTATGCATTAAAGGTAAGCACATGCATTTTCCTTGAGTTTTTTTTATTTAAATCTTTGCCTGTGACTTGAATTCCAGAAGTATAGGCCGCGGCACTTGCGAAAATCTCAAATAAAAAATGTATTGTAGCCTGCCCAGTTAGAATTTCTCGATAACAAACATTTTATAGATGAAAAATTAAGTTCGGTTGTTTTAACATGGTCTTAACATGCAAACGCCGCATATAGGTAAGAGGAAAACAGGGAGCGTGACGCATAGCTAGAGGCGAATAATGTAGGTCCAATACAGAATGGATATTTTTCTTCCGTATCGTCAATATGGTAGACACTGAATTGACTACAGTATGGTGTTGTATGACGCTGTGTTGGTCGGTCATTTAGTCTACAGTATTGTGTTGTATGACGTTGTGTTGGCTTGTCATTTAGACTACAGTATGGTGTTGTATAACGTTGTGTTGGTCGGTCGTTATGACTACAGTATGGTGTTGTATAACGTTGTGTTGGTCGGTCGTTTAGTCTACAGTATGCTGTTGCATGACGTTGTGTTGGCTTGTCATTGAGACTACAGTATGGTGTTGTATGACGTTGTGTTGGTCGGTCATTTAGACTACAGTATGGTGTTGTATGACGTTGTGTTGGCTGGTCATTTAGACTACAGTATGGTGTTGTATAACGTTGTGTTGGCTGGTAATTTAGACTACAGTATGGTGTTGTATGACGTTGTGTTGGTCGGTCGTTATGACTACAGTATGGTGTTGTTTGACGTTGTGTTGGCTGGTCATTTAGGCTACAGTATGGTGTTGTATGACGTTGTGTTGGTCGATCGTTATGACTACAGTGTGGTGTTGTATGACGTTGTGTTGGTCGGTGGTTATGACTACAGTATGGTGTTGTATGACACTGTGTTGGTCGGTCATTTAGACTACAGTATGGTGTTGTATAACGTTGTGTTGGTCGATCGTTATGACTACAGTATGGTGTTGTATGACGTTGTGTTGGTCGGTCGTTATGACTACAGTATGGTGGTGTATGACGTTGTCTTGTATGACGTTTAGACTACAGTATGGTGTTGTATAACGTTGTGTTGGCTGGTCGTTTAGACTTCAGTATGGTGTTGTCTACAAACAAAGGTACAAGGCCCACCCACAGCCATCATACTGTCTACAAACAGAGGTACAAGGCCAATCCACAACCATCATACTGTCTACAAACAGAGGTACAAGGCCAATCCACATCCATCATACTGTCTACTACAAAGGTACAAGGCCAATCCACAGCCATCATAGTGTCTACAAACAAAGGAACAAGGCCCACCC
The DNA here is from genome assembly GCF_002113885.1 of Mizuhopecten yessoensis. Lineage (NCBI taxonomy): Eukaryota > Metazoa > Mollusca > Bivalvia > Pectinida > Pectinidae > Mizuhopecten > Mizuhopecten yessoensis. The sequence goes on along the minus strand of NW_018404306.1, from coordinate 64,609 downwards.
ACAGCCATCATACTGTCTATTAAGAGAGGTACAAGGCCAATCCACAACCATCATACTGTCTACAAACAAAGGTACAAGGCCAATCCACAGCCATCATACTGTCTACAAACAGAGGGACAAGGCCCACCCACAGCCATCATACTGTCTACAAACAGAGGTACAAGGCCCACCCACAGCCATCATATTGTCTACAAACAGAGGTACAGGGCCCATCCACAACCATCATACTGTCTACAAAAAGAGGTACAAGGCCAATCCACAGCCATCATACTGTCTACAAACAAAAGTACAAGGCCCATCCACAACCATCATACTGTCTACAAACAGAGGTACAAGGCCCACCCACAGCCATCATACTGTCTACAAACAGAGATACAAGGCCAATCCACATCCATCATACTGTCTACAAACAGAGGTACAAGGCCAATCCACAGCCATCATACTGTCTACAAAGAGAGGTACAAGGCCAATCCACAGCCATCATACTGTCTACAAAGAGAGGTGCAAGGCCCACCCACACCCATCATACTGTCTACAAAGAGAGGTACAAGGCCAATCCCCAGCCATCATACTGTCTACAAAGAGAGGTAAAGGCCCACCCACAGCCATCATACTGTCTACAAAGAGAGGTACAAGGCCAATCCCCAGCCATCATACTGTCTACAAAGAGAGGTAAAGGCCCACCCACAGCCATCAAACTGTCTACAAACAGAGGTACAAGGCCCACCCACAGCCATCATACTGTATACAAACAAAGGTACAAGGCCCACCCACAGCCATCATACTGTCTACAAACAAAGGAACAAGGCCCACCCACAGCCATCATACTGTCTACAAAGAGTGGTACAAGGCCAATCCCCAGCCATCATACTGTCTACAAACAGAGGTACAAGGCCAATCCACAGCCATCATACTGTCTACAAACAAAGGAACAAGGCCCAGCCACAGCCATCATACTGTCTACAAACAAAGGAACAAGGCCCAGCCACAGCCATCATACTGTCTACAAACAAAGGTTCAAGGCCAATCCACAACCACCATCCTGTCTACAAACAAAGGTACAAGGCCAATCCACAACCACCCTACTGTCTACAAACAAAGGTACAAGGCCAATCCACAACCATCATACTGTCTACAAACAAAGGTACAAGGCCAACCCACAGCCATCATACTGTCTACAAACAAAGGTTCAAGGCCAATCCACAACCACCATCCTGTCTACAAACAAAGGTACAAGGCCAATCCACAGCCATCATATTGTCTACAAACAGAGGTACAAGGCCCACCCACAGCCATCATACTGTATACAAACAAAGGTACAAGGCCAATCCACAGCCATCATATTGTCTACAAACAGAGGTACAAGGACCACCCACAGCCATCATACTGTCTACAAAGAGAGGTACAAGGCCCACCCACAGCCATCATACTGTCTACAAACAACTGTTGACCACACAAACATGTTAGATAACTCATTAAGTACCACAGCAGATCTAAGTCACTGTTCCAATAACACGGAGACTGTTGTCCGAGTAAATTGAAAATAAACAATTCGGTCGGTCAATCAGTACGAACATGTCACCTTGTTCACTAGGCTACACGACCTTCATGCGTACAATAATCGTCAGTTGCGGTCATTACATTAACTCTTGGTGCTCCAGTATTAGTTACCTTCTGATTGGTCATGACATTATATATGTTATCTGTGTTATCTACACAAGTATGTCAAATTCAATCACGATTTACTAATTTCAACATGTTTGTATTAATTCAAAGTTCTAATCTTGATGATACATGTACGGTCCTTTCGAAGACCCCCAGCTGACATCATTTGAACTAATACAATAATTGTCTAGGACTCCATGCCCTGCGGGACCTCTCTGTTTCCATTCACAAGTGATACCCGATTATATGATCCGGTGTATATGTTTACAGGTCGAACATAGCATTTCTATAATGGTTCCTTTCCCCTGACTGGGGTATAAGATTAGTGTCAGATGTCTGTCTGACTCACGAACACAATCTCCACAGTGACACGGTCCTACTAATAAGTACAATCCTCTTAACTACTGTACATAACAAAGTTCTAGAGAAGCAGGCGACATAATGTACATATAATTCAAATAAAATTGCGCAGTAAGGCTCATTGGAAGATTATCCTGAGAGAGGCTGAGCTTCTGATGACTTACTGTTAAGGTAATATATGCGCTTTTAGTGGATACATTGCTATTGTTACTGATGGTAAGGGTGAAGTTTCATAGTGTTACAAACGAAACGGATTATTTTAACAATGGACAATTTTATTTTACTTTCACTCGCTATCATAGAGTAAGTAAAATTACGGCCAGTTTGCGCGTTGTAGACATTTTCTGTTAAGTATCTACTGCGCTGTACAAAATGAGATATTGTAATGAAACACTTTCAACGGAATTGTACCTGTGTGCGTTTTATAATTATGCATCTATTGCGTTAAGTAGTGAATCTAAATATCAGAGAAGTGTGTTCATATGAGTAATGGAACACCGAACGCTAAACGGGTAACAAATGTATAAGGTACACTAATCGATACAGAAAGGGTACCTGTTGTGGAGATGTGCTCATTTATAGTTGCCGAAATAGCATCTTAGATAGTAATTAGTTACATAAAAGCTCTCCAGTTGTATTGATAAACAATGATTGGGTCCATTCCCGTTGGGCACTAACAATATCTTAAAAGGAACTGTCACTAGCGCCACCTCCAGGTATAAACTAGCATGTCTCCCCCAGGGGAGATAAAACGATATGAGATTGGGTGATAGTACCAACACAGGACGATGGCCTGCATTGGGTCAGAGAACCACACAGTCACTTATCTTGTCAAATTCAATCACATGTACATGTATATTTGATATATATACACACGTTAATTATGCCAGGGTATGTCTCTACGGGACGAAAGAAAGTCCAATGATGTAATGAACATACAACATCCACATGTAGTATATAGTAGACACAGTACAATCACGAGTTATTCGGATCAACCTATAATATGCAAAAAAAAATTGCATAACTTAACAAAATAGTAAATATAATTAAGTTAATAGTCAATCTTTATAAATACATACACAACTGATAAGTCTCATTATATGGTTAAATATATTTTCAAGTGTCTTTGTACAATGAAACACCTCACAATTCGACACTTTCAAGAAAATAATAATACACCGGACCCAATTCCAAAATCATCGCTGGACGAAGTATTCAGCTTACGGTACACCGTGCTCCAGAGTGGCATCATTAGATACTACATGTACCAAAGCTACCAGAGGCACTCCCAAAGGTGAGGAGAAAATGAACCGTTATGATTAACTGTTCACAACAATACAAATGATAACGGTCAATTATAGACACAATGCTACATAGCGACGGGGTGACAATATATAACATTTAGACTGAAATGTGGTATCCACAAAGTTTCAGCTCGGGTGATTAGTTGTTAGTAATTGATATTTTTTACAATTTTACTAAATTAAGTTTGAATACCATGGAATCGAGATACTTTTATTCAAATACGGGATGTCTCAGTTGAACGCTCAAATGGTTTTACCATTGTAAGCACGGTCACTGTCATTATATAATTGTGAAATATTCTCAGTTGTGAACATTTTGTGCATGTAAGTGTAGTGAAGATAACTATTGCAAATAATTCTTATATTACTAAGAAATGATTTAAGAAATATAGGCGTTAAACACGTGTCATCATAATTAGTAACCTAAAAAATGTCTGAATTACACCTGTCACCGTCTTAGTAACCGAAGAAGTGTCTGAATTACACGTGTCACCGGTTTAGTAACATAAGAAGTGTATGATTACATGTGTCACCGTGCTAGTAACAGCAGAAGTGTTTGAATTACACGTGTCACCGTGTTGATAACTAAAGAAATGTCTGAATTACACGTGTCACCGTGTTGGTAACCGAAGAAGTGTCTGAACTACACGTGTCACCGTGTTGGTAACCGAAGAAGTGTCTGAACTACACGTGTCACCGTGTTGGTAGCTAAAGAAATGTCTGATTTACACGTGTCACCGTGTTGGTAACCGAAGAAATGTCTGAATTACACGTGTCACCATGTTGGTAACCGAAGAAGTGTCTGAACTACACGTGTCACCGTGTTGGTAACCGAAGAAGTGTCTGAACTACACGTGTCATCGTGTTTGTAACCTTATGTGTGCCTGCATTATACGTGTCCTCTTGTTAGTAACTTAAGATTTCCTGTCAGGACGGAACGACGGCTGTGCGTAGTACTGGGTATCACTCAAGATCACTTTCCGTTTACATTTTTACAACTATTAATTACATAATCATTAGAACAATAGATTTCGCATTATGCTTCAGCAAACTCATTCCTTGTAATTTGACCTTTACCGGTACATGTCCAGGGTTCGGGCTGCCTTTTCCGTTACGTGTCCAGGGTTCGGGCTGTGAGGTAGCGACAGAGGTTTCCCTGTTTTGAACTGTTTGTAACAAACCGTCAGATGGTTCTAAACAAATCTTACAAACACATTCATTTCTTAGTACCTCCGGTTGTCATATCATTATGTAAGTAAATCAAAAGAAACTTAAACTGTCTCTCTGTTGTTGATAATTATAGTTTTATATTTATTGAAACTTTTATAATAATAACAAATAGAAATGTAACGCCGATAAAGATGTCCTTGGATGGCATACTATTACCCAAGTTATGCCACAGAAGGCCTCATTGTGTTTATGAGAGATTTAGAGAATAATGTTTACTTTGATCAAAGTATTTCTTTATTAACTGTTTGGTGTATACACATGGAGGGGGTACAAGAATGTTATAGACGTGAATTATTTAGTCAGTTTTTAAGATATGCCACCGAGCATGAATATTTCGTAAAACAAAAGGCCCCAATCTATCTTCCTTCAATCAGTTAATGTATAAAACATCAGTAGCCGTCATACTCTAATTTGCATAGCTCCGATATACACATGTCACCTGTAATCGGTTTGTTCACCAGTGTCGTCACCTGTCTGGTTAGGTCACTCGTCACACGGACGTTACCTGTACACAGCTACACAAACTATTGTATTGTTTCCGGGAATATTATACCGTTAACAAAGTAACACGGTGACTATTTTTACCGTAACATTCTAACTTTCATTATAAAAGTAAAAACCTATAAACAACGAACATGATTAGTATATATACATGTTTAAATGGAGAGCGACACATACTTACATAAATCAAAAGTTGCTTAGGTTTCATTTTTCACATTTTTTTTAACTTCCCAAAAAGTGAAAAGACTGTTTTAAAAACATTTTCGTATAAATTGTGTTACGTGATTGTGTGATATGATTTCATAAGTATGACATGACACACAATACTTTTCCTTTCAATTTTGCCGTGATGTATATATACATTCACTAGCACCTCGTTTGCATTATTCCAATTTCACCTGTACTTTCAGTCGTTCGTGTTAAGTCAACCAGTAAAGGCTGTGCTAATTTAAAACTGCAGACTGATTTAGGATTTATAATAACTGCATCATAAAATAAATAAATACAGACATGTAGTAATAGTAGGGGAGATTTTTCATAAAAAGAAAATAGAAATTGAACTGCAACCTGTACAAAAAAAAGCAATATTGTAACGGCATTTATAAGGTACACTACCGGTAGTCTACGTATGTCCATTAACAGGTGGTATTTGTGGAACATAATTGGCCATTACTCCAGATCGATGCTGCAATTAATGTTTAATCAGACCCCGTTATCGATCTCTCTGATGGGACGATCTATTCTATTCGTCACGCTAAAACAATATCATCTACTTGCCATGACATGCCCACTTGTTTCCGCCAAACTGGCTGATTCAGAGGCTGATCCGGACAAACTATAATAACTATAACAAACAATCTTACTATTTTTCAGGAAAGGGTAAGTGTGTTTGTGTCTAGGAGTGGTAGCTTAGGACATGATATAATGGGGGAACAATGACCGAGGAGGACATGGAACCTGTACATATTCAAACACCGATCACAATTGTTGCATAGCATGCACAGAAGAAAGACACTTATCAATTATCAAAATAGTTGATGTTTGAACCACAGTCTAAATCACAGGCTTAACTTCCGTGTGTAACATCTTAACATCTTGTGTGTCCCTTTAAACTCGGTCTAAATAGCCATATAGATATTTGGGGGTGGGGCGGACTTTGATAAAAATATTGATTATTCGCGCCAAACTCAGTGTATGTGACATGCTGTTTTAGAGATATACCTTGTCACCATTGTTGAGCAAAATAAGAATTGTTATAAGTCAGCATTTCGTACCGATGCTTGACCCTTTCTCCTCCTTTCCTTGGATCTATTAGCTGTGATATGGAGAAGTAGGGCCGAGCCGTTATTGGTATCCAAGGTTACGACGGAGTCATCTTCTTCATCAACGACCCGTGACCTTCGGAACGCCTTGGCGACATTATTATGTCAGGGGGTGTTATAGGTTACTGAATAATCGGAGTTAAAACACGTGGTCTCACAATGATCTTAAGCAAAACCAAACATTTTACCTTATTGTTTTTTTTGGAAATAACTGTTAAATATGTTAACTATTGACTATAAGAGTACCCGTTGACACATACACACATATTTTAGTACGATGCACGCGTGTCACCTGTACACATATACACGTACTGTCCACATACACGTATGGACGGAGGTAGCATATACCTTAATGAATCGTGGTCACATTTTTAGCATATCATTTAAACGTAAGGTGCGATTCGTAATTTTTCTACTCTAATTTGCATACCAATCAAGCTTTTAGACTGATACCTGTGGCGTACGGAGGCCAGGTCGTATTGTGTCAGACTGATGTACGTATTGTGTTAAAAGAATGTCAATGATATCAGCGGTCAGCACGTGTTGAATAAACGACAAATTTGTTGATTGTCTCTCCCGATTTTCAATCATTGTGTGTGATCGATACCAATATCACACGTACGTTAACACCGTATATCCCACATACACACATATCTCTAAAATATCCCGAAAGAAACACTGTTGTAGGATTCCATTTGATCTGGATACAAAATATGATTGTACGTATAATAATTCCTAATAATGATCTTTTTTTGTGCGGACTCACCTGTTCGGTCTCCGTTTCGTAGTCTCTCTGGCTGCGCTTGGTCTACCGTCCATTGTGCCGTAAAGCCTGATAAACTAGTATTTCAAGTTCTCTTGTAAATCAGGTGTTCACAAAACCTGTTTATAGTCCAAGCGTTAGACTAATATAGATATCACCATGGTAAAATCCATCCTTCAGCACCATGCGTTTTGTGACTGTCAGAGAAAAACAGCGACAACCCGACCGTCAACCCACAGTAGCATGCAGGTAAATACCAGTGGCACACAGCGCCTCGAGTACGAAACGTCCCACAGGTAAACAGTCTTTTGTAAGGGCGTAATGGGCTTGAACTTGCTAGGACGACTGGGCTCAGTGCACGGTATATGGGGGCTACGGTGAACTGGACCTTTGGCGTGCTTTCTGGTCACTTCATATACCCGGTCTGCCAGACTGGACACAATCGACGTGGGGACTCTCTCTCTACCTCACCCACTAAAACTACAGCCATTTTAATATTCATTCTTGCTTGGATTATAATGCGTAGCTGTTGTCAACAGGGCTATGAAGGGCGGTGTATGTGCCAACCTGTATGTATAGATCTTAGTGCAGTGGAGCCTCCCATGAATCGTTTCTGCCTGAGTGAACATGTTTTAGAAAGAAAGAGGCGCGGACAGGGGTACAAACGGGGAATTTGATCTATGAATTGAAGTATGTTAATGATTTTTTTATTTTTCACGCCAACAGATATGTAAATGACGAATTAAATAGCCTTAAGTTTGTTGATAATTTAAATGAACTACAGTATCAACGAACGGAACATTGAAACACAGGTTTAGAAAAATGCATTTAAGATCGTTAGGCCACAGGACATTAATATTCAACGTTACGATCAAAATATAAAACGTATATAAGATTTAACGTAAACATTGGCCTGACACATGTCATAAGTGTGAAAACAATGAGATCAGCTAGAGAGCGACCGCGTACATTTATATAGATTGATGAACAAAACCTGCCGTAAACATGAGTGTTTGTTCTGTAACAGGAACATTTAACAATAAAAGGAACACCTCAGACAAATCTAATTGCTAGTGAGCGACAGGCCTTGTAAAACGAAGGAGCAGATTGTATGTTGTGGGAAACACTAAGTTTGGAGCTTACTTGATGAACCCATTATTAATAAATACGCAATTATTGTACAGTTAACACGACTGTGATATAGGAGGGACAACATAATTTCATATATTTTGAACAAGGAACGCATCCAACATAGAAAGAGTAGATACAGTTGTCCGCATGTCATTATGAGGAGGACCAAATATCATCTTCTAGTCAGTCACGGGGTGCATATCAAAATGCATATGACCAACGATACGTCTTATGCAAATAATAAATTCAGTACGCAAAACACAACATTTCTACTCGAACGACATTTGAATACCTGTCTGTAGCTGGATGGAGGGGCTATTGCCCAAGTGATATAATGCCAATAAATGTAGCTCCAGTAATAAGACTATTGAATGTAGTTCAAGAAATACGGCCAAAAACGTAGTTCCAGATATACGGTCAATGAATAAAGCACCAGATATACGGCCAATGAATGTAGCTCCAGATAAGTAGTCAATTAATGTAACTCTAGATATGCGACCAATGAATTAAGCTTCAGATATTCGGCCAATTAATTAAGCTTCATATATAAGGCCTATGAATGTAGCTCCAGAGAAATACGGCCAATGAATGTAACTCCAGATATGCGACCAATGAATAAAGCTTCAGAAATACGGCCAATGAATGTAGCTCCAAAAATACGGCCAATGAATGAAGTTGCAAAAATAAGGCCATTGAATGTAGTTGCAGAAATACGGCGAAAGCTGAAGAAATACGTCAAATCAATGCAGATCCAGAAATACGGCCAATGGATTAAGTTGCAGAAAAATGGCCAATGTAGTCGCTCAAAAATACGGCTATTGAATGCAGTAGCAGAAATAAGGCCATTGCATGTAGTTGCAGAAATACGGTCAATGAATGTAGCTAAAGAAAAAACGGCCAATGAACGTTGCTGAAGATATACGGCCAATGAAGATTGCTGAAGATATACGGCCAATGAATGTTGCTGCAGAAATACGGCCAATGAATGTAGCTCCAGAAATACGGCCAATGAATGTAGCTCCAGAAATACGGCCAATGAATGTTGCTGAAGAAATACGTCCAATGAATGTAGCTCCAGATATATTGCTAATGAATGTAGCCCCTGAAACATGGTCAATAAATGTAGCTCAAGAAAAACTTCAAATGAATGTGGCTCCAGGAATACGGCCAATGAATGTTGCTCCAGGAATACGGCCAATGAATGTAGCTCAAGAAATACAGGCAATGAATGTTGCTCCAGGAATACGGCCAATAAATGGAGCTCAAGAAATACAGGCAATGAATGTGGCTCCAGGAATACGGCCAATAAATGGAGCTCAAGAAATACAGGCAATGAATGTGGCTCCAGGAATACGGCCAATAAATGGAGCTCAAGAAATACAGGCAATGAATGTGGCTCCAGGAATACGGCCAATAAATGGAGCTCAAGAAATACAGGCAATGAATGTGGCTCCAGGAATACGGCCAATAAATGGAGCTCAAGAAATACAGGCAATGAATGTGGCTCCAGGAATACGGCCAATAAATGGAGCTCAAGAAATACAGGCAATGAATGTGGCTCCAGGAATACGGCCAATAAATGGAGCTCAAGAAATACAGGCAATGAATGTGGCTCCAGGAATACGGCCAATAAATGGAGCTCAAGAAATACAGGCAATGAATGTGGCTCCAGGAATACGGCCAATAAATGGAGCTCAAGAGATACAGGCAAAGAATGTTGCTTCAGGAATACGGTCAATGACTGTAGCTGAAGAAATACAGGAAATGAATGTAGCTTCAGGAATACGGCCAATGAATGTAGCTCCAGGAATACGGCCAATGAATGTAGCTCCAGGAATACGGCCAATGATTGTAGCTCCAGGAATACGGTCAATGATTGTAGCTCCAGGAATACAACAAATAAATGTTGCTCAAGAAAAACAGCCAATAAATGTAGCTCCAGGAATACGGTCAATGAATGTAGCTCCAGGAATACGGCAAATGCATAAAGCTCCAGAAATACAGCAAATGAATGTAGCTCAAAGATACGACCAATTAATGTAGCCCAAGACATACGGCCATACATGGTGCACACAACTGTGCGATTTAACAATCGTTCGCCCAGTTGTGCGCTTCTCTTCGCACAAATGTGCGATTTGGTACAATCGGTCGATCAATATTATGGGATGAAAAAGTCCGGAAAGCTCATATGGAATAATGTTAACTGTATACATCAGTTTCTCATCATACTAACTAAGATATAATAGATTTTTCAATGCGTGTTACACAGTATAACAGTGACCACTAGACTGTCAAGAATGGGTTTGGCTCCCAGGTAAAAGGACAGGGAAATAACATTTTGATTATTGACTAGAGTTTTACCTGGCATGTGCCTGACATAAACAGTTGATATGTGATACCGTATGACCGTTATGAAAACACAACTGGACGTTAAGTATTTATTTGTTGCATTCATTTTGGTCCATAGCCCCCCTTCACCTGGAGTTTTACACCTTGACGAGTTGCGTAAGTGACCCGGGTGAGGAAAACCACGGATCCAGGTACATGTAATGTACCAAGTGGCTATGCCTACCTGTATAATTTGACATGTGTGTCGTTTAAAAAAAACCTAAAACACCATTTCTAATCTGTTGAAGCAGCAGATAAAGGAAGCCATCTTGATACGCCGCAGTGGGCATCTAAATCGAGATGAGTGGGCTCATAGACTATCGCACATCTGTGACCAAGTATTAGACAAAGCATAGCTGAATCGAGTCATTTCGGCACATATATAACAACTATTGTACATTCACTTACAGCGTAGCCGAATCGACATCGAGTTGTGGACAACTCGTACACATTTTACACCTTTGTGAACATACGCTTCACTGGTCATTTGTCTGATGAAGATGACAGAGTACATACCGTACTAGTCTTAGAAACGTCACATAGAAACACTTATTGGTTGCGTAACAAGAAACTTATCACAACCCATTTCTAAATTTAAGAAAGTATAGATAACGTCACGCTACCACAATTGGTACAATTTTGACAGTTTTGCATTGATATTTAAAAATTCAGATCTTGTATCTGGAATGTTTCTTGATTCTTGACAAAGACTACCTATGGTGGTTCATTTTCAGAAAATGTTTAAATTGTAAGTATTTTGTTTTTGAAAATAGAACGCTAAACTCGCAGTGAAATTTCGCCCGTTTTTCGGTTGTGATTTGGACCCAAATTGGTACACCACATCACAGGCTATGAAACTTATTTTCACTTCTACTAGTTAATGTGCCGATTGCAACAAAATATATTGCTTTTTATAAATACCATACTTAACTACAATTGAATATATAAGCTTTTATATTATCCGGTTATAAGTACCAGAAATTTCGTCGACGTACATTTGTACGTCTTTTTTACTGGTTTTCTGACATGTTTACTTTAAAGTCATCGTGTTCTCTTAAAATATTCATGAAAACAAAACTGTTCGGTGAAAATGCTGATAAGTATCACTTTTGTTATACTATTAAAGGAAAATTCTCAAATTTAATTTTTAAGTACAATTCGAACCATTTTCTGATCGTGTTCCAATTTGGGTAGTGTACCAATTGTGGTAGCGTGACGTTAGACAGATCAGCTTATATATGTAGCTAGAATATAGAAACATACCTAAAAATCAAGTTTATATTATGTTTAAACACGAAACCGTATTTATTGTTAAACCATTTTTCAATCGACACCAATCACGGTTGTCCTCGCAAAACGTTATTCCATCGTCCGCACAATGTGCGGAAGCACTACTCGTCCAGATCGTTATAGTTCGCATATCGTGTAACGTTGTGCGATCCCAGAACTGTATCTCGGAATTCGAAAATGCAAAAATAATTAGATCAGGCCGCTTAGTATATCTATTCTACCAAGTAAAATTTGATGAAAGCGTGATATCGTGTCTACCTCTTTGTTGTGACTTCACCATGCAAAGAGACTCCTCAATGACCTTCGCAGCTGATAGGACGTTTCACAAAATAACGCCCAATCAGATAATCAAACTTTTTAACTAGGCTGTTTTAAGTTTTGCAGGCGCAAATATTTGTCACATAATGCATGTATTTTCATTTCATAACAACCTGCGCGTTTTTATCCTTTCTGACGCTGTCGGCTGTTGTCGTGTTGGTAATAAAGATATTTGGAAGGGTTATATATGCCTTAATATTTGTTGATTTATTGTGGTTATACGAGAAACTATAAGAACCAAAGAAGATACATCGCGCCCGCTGCCTGTTTCCGGTGGGTCGTATGACTCAAAGTTTAACAAAAGCTGAAACGGTTTAGCGTGACCCTTCAACGGAGCAAGTTGAGGGAATTTTGCGTATGGCTGATGAAAGTCAGCAACTCAATACTCCAATTAGTGGTATGGAATTCCCAAAAGCTCTATTTTAGTCGCCATTTGATTTTTTCAATTCGACAGGCGGTTTAACAATAAATACTGGCGTGGTGCTTTACACAATTAATTTTATTTAATTAATCAAAAACATCAATTTATCGACAATGCTCGTTAACACATGAAACCATTCAAGTCGGCTTTATGGTAAGTTCGGCAGGTTTAAGTAGATCTAAAGGCTAAATAAATAAACGTTATCAAATTTTACAATATATCAAAATAGATGTAGGAGAGCGTTGCACTTGCATGTTTTGTTGAGAATAATACATGCATGCGCATGGTCTATCATCCATTCTAACACGATTTGTTTGCAACTCGTGTTTTGATTGGATACGGATCATGTTCTAATCTGCAATAGAATCATGATCAATCGTATTAAGCTCCACCCATCGCACTTAAGCCACGCCCCGTTTCGAATCAAAACTATATGGCATTAAGCTCGCCTCTTAGTGCTGATAAGGCTAGCAGGCAACAGAACAGAAAGGACCGATGGAATGTATGTGTTGAATTAATTAAAAATAAAAAGTAAAAAAAAAAAAAATCCTTGTTCTTACCCTCATTAATTACTGAAACGTTCGTTCCATCTGTGTGAAGCCATCAAATGAAACAGTTCACATGTGTCGTCTGAATTTTGCACAAAATTCTTCACAGATCGAATCAAATAATCACCGATTTTGTCGATACGCACTGATTGGCAGGCATACTGACATGAAAATGTAAGAATTTGGTCAATGTTAATCCAAATGTGTCGTTTAATCGGAAGGGCCAAATGACCGACTTTTGAAATCTTCTTTCTGATTGGTCAGTCCGCTGCAGAATGACACGTCACCACCACAGTACTTAACTACGAACTTGTAGCAAGGTAAATACAATGTTTCTAAACATATTAGCGTAGTACATTTTTAAGGTGTGTTAGAATGGGGATAGTACGTTATTTTTCGTGTCTATTCTGGCTATTAGAACATGCAATTTGGTTTAAACTCTCGACCTATCGGTCTCGAGTTCAAACCAAATGTCATGTTCTAATCGCCAGTATAGCCACTCAAAACAACGTACCATCCCCTAAATAATACATGGCTATTAAAATTAGCCAATGAAAGGTGTCGTTACATCACAAACGTGGTAAATGGACAAGTCTCAGAAAAGCACTGTTCTGAAGGGAAAATGAGAGGAGAGCAGTTTCCGAAATTCTAATTATTTGTGAATAAAACATTATCACTTTTTTTCTATCTATAAAACCAAAGGATTGGACACGAATCTTATGTTACATTGACTGCAAGGTTTTGTTTTTGAACCTAAAGTTGCTCTCTACCTCAAAACGTTAGTTATTAAACTAATGACATATATCAGGTCATCTTAACGTTAAATCTAACATGTTCCTTGTGTCGATCTTTACGTAGAATTTTAATATGACATGTCGTCTTAATATTAATATGAACATATTTTCGAAAAATGCAAATCGAATCTGAATCAAATTCATATATACAGTTGTGTGACCGCACAACGCACCAAAATGGCATGCGCACACCGTGCAAACATCTTTCACACACCGTCCGCACATCGTCCACACGTGGTGCGCACAACTGTGCGATTTAACAATCGTTCGCCCCGTTGTGCGCTTCTCTCCGCACAACTGTGCGATTTGGTACAATTTGTTGAAATATTACGAAATGAAAAAAATACGGAAGGCTAGTATGCAATAATGTACACTGTATATGTTACTGTAATTTCTAATCACAATAATTAAGATTATGTACAATTTTGTAATGCGTGTAAAACAGTATACTGTGACCGTTAGACAGTCAAGAATGGATTTGGCTCCTAGCTAGGTAACAGAACAGGTAAATAACAATTTGATAAGTGACCGGAGTTTTACCTGGCCTGTGCCCTTCGTCGATCGTCCGCACAAATGTGCGCAAGCCATGATCGTCCAGATTTTTATCGTTCGCACTTCATGCACACATCGTTCACACACCGTGCGCACACCGCACATCGTGTAACGTTATGTGATCCCACAAATGTATATATACATTTTTTTCAACAATTATTTATCGTTTCTATGAAAACAACATACATATGTTAGACGAAAGAATGTTTAAGCAAATATATGAAATATGACTGAAGGTTTTAAGAAAAAATCTTTTCGCTATTATCAATACAAGATAGGGATAGTGGACCTACCCCAGAGTACTTTTGTTACAACAAATGATTCGAGTACATGACTATGATTTGTTGATATCTCGTTTATATGTAATGTCCATGGGAAATAATTGTCATCAGAAACACAGTACCACCGACAAGTCCTTATTTGACAAAATAGTCATATGGTGCATAAACAGACAAATACAAAGTATTCATGAACTCGAACGAATTCAAAAGAGAATTGCCAGATCCATTCTTGATGCAGATTTTCTTCACCACCTGAACATTTATTTAAAAAGTTAAATTGGTTGCCTCTTCCCAAAGAGTGGCATATGAGGAATGTATATTAATGTACAAGGTTATCAATGATTTTACCCCTGCATATCTCAAAACACACACTTTAGTACAGGAAAGTCACAACAGAAACACACGCATCGCAACAGCAGGAAATTACCGTATACCAAAACACAAAACATTACTTTTCAAGCGGTCATTTTTATATCAAGGACCACATCTTTGGAACAGCCTATCCACTCAAACAAATCCTCCAAATCACTTGCAGTATTTAAAACCAACTGCAGAAACGATTTTAAACTACTAGTATAAAGCAAAAAAACAACAACCTCTCTTTCGGCCTGATCTTTCCCAATAAGCAATATACTACGATATGTAATTATGTTTCAGCAGCGTGTGTTACTATAACAGTATGGTTGACATATGTGTTGTAATGAAATGTAGTTATACAATTAATTACTCAATTGAAAAGCAGTATAGCTTTATATATGTATACAATATATCTTTATAATGGCAGTAAAAAGTACAGTGATGAGATATATTATCCTGAATGGAACCTGCAATGGGGAAGTCAAAAATTTATGGTATTAGGTATAGAATTTCATGTAGATTTACATCAAATCCCTAAATTAAACTATGATAAAAGACTAGTGAAACTTAAGTCAATAATTAAGAATTGGAGTAGACGAATATTAACACCAATAGGAAGAATACAAATAATTAAATCTTTATTAATATCTCAATTTAATCATCTATTTATCTCCTTACCAAATCCAGATGAAAATTTTATTAAAAAATTAAATTCAGAATTTTTTAATTTCCTATGGAAGAGTAAAGTGGATAAAACAAAACGGGAAATAATCATCAAAAGCTATCAGGAAGGGGGTCTTAAAATGATACACATCAAGTCTTTTATTGAAGCCTTGAAACTTACTTGGATACGTAGGTTGCTTACATCAGGGGGTAAATGGCAAGTGTTATTTAAAAAA
>NW_018404306.1:31275-47539 GCF_002113885.1 Mizuhopecten yessoensis | reverse complement strand
TCTCTCTCTCTTAGTCTTACTTTCCCTTCTATACCTCTAGGACCTGCTCTAACCTCTTTTCTATCACTTCTAAACAATGCTTTTATATAACGGACACAATTTAGACGGAATTTAATTATATATAAACATAATTAATTATTAATTATACCTGGAAATATGCAGTTTTATTATAAATGAATATTTAATGAATGAATTGTAATGTGCGAGAGGAATAATGTTTATGTATGATATATTTGCATTGTTATAAATTTGGAAAAAAATAAAAAATTACAAAAAAAAATATCTTTATAATGTATGTGCTTTGCATTATCTCTTATATTTGTAACGTATTATCCATGTTGTACATACTTGTATATATGTTCTCGGCCTTGTGTGAGAAGAGTCTGTGACTCAACATGTTATTATCGAGTATAAATAAAGTCTATTATTATAAATATTTAAATAGGGCTTCCTTACCAGAGGCTGTAGTTAGCTGCCGATAAATTATTAAGAGTTTGATTTTCGAATAACTAGACTGCTGCCAGCAGGAGATTGGTGTCTGGAATAACCAATGAGCATGTTTATAGCAATATAACCAATGAACAGGTTTATAGCAATATACATAATGAACATGTTTATAGCAACATAACCAATGAACATGTTTATAGCAATATAACTAATGAACATGTTTATAGCAATATAACCAATGAACATGGTGCCAGCAATATAACCAATGAGCATGTTTATGGCAATATAACCAATGAACATCACTCCAGCAATATAACCAATGAGCATGTATATAGCAATATAACCAACGAACATGTTTATCGCAATATAACCTATGAATATGTTTATAGCAATATAACAAATGAACATGTTTATAGCAATATAACCAATGAACATCACTCCAGCAATATAACCAATGAACATGGCTCCAGCAATATAACCAATGAACATGTTTATAGCAATATAACCAACGAACATGTTTATAGCAATATAACCAATGAACATGTTTATAGCAATGTAACCAATGACAGGTTTATAGCAATATAACCAATGAACATGGCTCCAGCAATATAACCAATGAACATGTCTCCAGCAATATAACAAATGAACATGTTTCCAACAATATAACCAATGAACATGGGTCTTGTAATATAACCAAGCAATATAACCAATGAACAAGTTTATAGCAATATAACCCATGAACATGTTTCCATCTATATATACAATGAACATGTTTCCAGCAATATAACCAATAAACATGCTACCTGCAATATAACCAATGAACATGTTTATAGCAACATAACTAATGAACACATCTCCAGCAATACAACCAATGAATATGTTACCAGCAATATAACCAATGAACACTTTGCCAGCAATATAACCAATGAACATGTTTCCAGCAATATAACCAATGAAAATGTCTCCAGCAATAAAACTAATGAACATGTATCTAGCAATATAGCCAATGAACACGTCTCAAGCAATATAACAAATGAACATGGCTCCAGGAATGTAACCATGGACATGGCTCCAGCAATATAACCGGTGGTCTTTGGACATGGCTCTAGCAATATAACCGGTGGTCTTTGGACATGGCCCCAGCAATATAACCGGTGGCCTTTGGACATGGCTCCAGCAATATAACCGGTGGTCTTTGGACATTGCTCCAGCAATATAACCGGTGGTCTTTGGACATGGCTCCAGCAATATAACCGGTGGTCTTTGGACATGGCTCCAGAAATATAACCGGTGGTCTTTGGACATGGCCCCAGCAATATAACCGGTTGCCTTTGGACATGGCTCCAGCAATATAACCGGTGGCCTTTGGACATGGCTCCAGCAATATACCCGGTGGTCTTTGGACATGGCTCCAGCAATATAACCGGTGGCCTTTGGACATGGCTCCAGCAATATAACCGGTGGGCTTTGGACATGGCCCCAGCAATATAACCGGTGGCCTTTGGACATGGCTCCAGCAATATAGCCGGTGGTCTTTGGACATGGCCCCAGCAATATAACCGGCGGTCTTTGGACATGGCTCCAGCAATATAACCGGTGGTCTTTGGAAATGGCTCCAGCAGTATAACCGGTGGTCTTTGGACATGGCTCCAGTGATATAACCGGTGGTCTTTGGACATTGCTCCAGAAATATAACCGGTGGTCTTTGGACATGGCTCCAGTGATATAACCGGTGGGCTTTGGACATGGCTCCAGCAATATAACCGGTGGACTTTGGACATGGCTCCAGCAATATAACCGGTGGACTTTGGACATGGCTCCAGCAATATAACCGGTGGTCTTTGGAAATGGCTCCAGCAGTATAACCGGTGGTCTTTGGACATGGCTCCAGTGATATAACCGGTGGGCTTTGGACATGGCTCCAGCAATATAACCGGTGGTCTTTGGACATGGCTCCAGTGATATAACCGGTGGTCTTTGGACATGGCTCCAGCAATATAACCGGTGGTCTTTGGAGATGTAGTTTCATCCATAGTGCCATCAAAGGAAGCTCCAAAGATATGGTTAAGGGACGCTGATTTAGCAATGGTCAGGATACATAGCTTCAGCAATATGGCCGAGGGGCATAGTGTCTATTATATCGGCGAGGTGCAGAGGTCACGGGACACGGTTCGAATGACAATAATTCTCCAGCAGTTAGAGCAAAGTATATAACAAGTGTAGAATCTGATTTTGTTATATTTTAATTGAAACGAAAGTAATATAATAAACTATATACATTTAGTTCAACATACACATCCTAACTTAGTCGTCAATGTAACTGAATATAAACAACGGTCAGACAAAAGGTATACCGAATGATTTTGTTACCTTATGATTGTATTACATGGAGCAATATTAACTCTATACATATTACATGAACATACCATATAACTAGTGCCGACAACATCTTTTACTATAGCAGCACACGCAGCAAACAAAGAGCATATGACTATGTATATGTATGGCCTAAACCTTTTAATATGATTAATACTATATAATAATATACACCATTTATATAGCGTCCTATATAATTTGTAAAATTACTCTACGGCGCTTTACAACATATGGATAACAGTAATGGTTATAATTGTGAAAACAAACAACAAAGGCTTGCAATCACTTTCATAAATTTAACAAGCAATGTGCACATAATTGAACAAATAAAAGGGGGGTATTTACATGACGTCTTTGCAAAGATTCTAAAATGCAGACGTGAAGAGGTGAGTTTGTATGTCCCTCTTGAACTTGGCCAGGGTATTCGACGTCCTAATAGCAGATGGTAAGCTATTCCACAACGTAGCCGAAACCCTCCCAAAGAATCTGTTTCCGTAGGTCACAGTACGAGATTTTGGGGAACACAACAAAGATTCTGACTCCGACCTCAGTGATCTTGACGGCTGATACAGGGTAGCAAGTTCCTGCAGGTACTGAGGAGCTGTTCCATTCGGTGCCTTGTATGTGTATACCAGAATTTTGTACTGCGACCTGTATCGTACAGGTAACCAGTGCAACGAATAAAGCGCAGGTGTGATGTGCTCTCTCTTTCGAGTACGAGTAACAAGCCGTGCTGCAGTGTTCAAACTTCCTTCTCTATGCCCCACTTATATACAACAGCTAATTCTCACGCCTATGTTAGCAATATTTCCTGCTCTAAATTGTCTCTTTACTTTTTCAGATGTTATCTGATGAATTTGCGAATTGGACACACGTACCCTGAAGTGATGTTACAGACAATTGTCCCGTGTGTCTTTTGTCTATGACCACGTGACCCATGTCATGCTAATCATCGGACACATCTACACATTTGTTGTCTATAAGTGTATACAAACCCTATATGAAGTGTTTTTTTCTATTAGGTGACACGCTATCCCCTACAGACAATGGTATATCAATACTTCATTCATTAGAGTGTGACAGTGCCTAGGGTCACTCCGAAGGTATCACTGTCAACCGAGGCGAAGCCGAGGGTGACAGTGATATCCTAGGGGTGCGCAAAATGGTGCGCGGTCACTATTTTGCACGGTCACACGACACTGTCGCCCGTTGCTAGGGCGTTGGGAAGCACTCTTCCATTGTTTTCCAGGAAAATATTTATGTACAATGTTTCGCTCAAGGTTGTCTTATGATATTGCTAAATATTTCACGAAAAAAAAGTTATGTATAATAACAGACGGAATGTCAGATTTTATATTAAGCACTATTTATTGTCCTTGTATTAGAATTACGGGTAAACAAAATCGAAAACAAACCAGGTGCTTTGGAAGAGGAGGCGTTTGCCGCACCGCATATCGTAAATGTCATGTTGTCTTCCATCAGCTCCAGGGGAGGATGTAGATCACCAACATGTTGTCTCCCGTCAGCTCCAGAAAAAGGATGCAGGTCACCAACATGTTGTCTCCCATCAGCTCCAGGCGAGGATGTGTGTTACCAACATGTTGTCTCCCGTCAGCTCCAGGAGAGGATGTAGGTCACCAACATGTTGTATCCCGTCAGCTCCAGGAGAGGATGTTGGTCACCAACATGTTGTCAACCGTCGGCTCCAGGAGAGGATGTAGGCCACCAACATGTTGTCTCCCGTCAGCTCCAGGAGAGGATGTAGGTCACCAACATGTTGTCCCCCGTCAGCTCCTGGAAAGGATGCAGGTCACCAACATGTTGTCTCCCGTCAGCTCCATGAGAGGATGGAGGTCATCAACATGTTGTCTCCCGTCAGCTCCAGGAGAGGATGTAGGTCATCAATATGCTGTCTCCCGTCGGCTCCAGGAGAGGATGTTGGTCACCAACATGTTGTCACCCGTCGGCTCCAGGAGAGGATGTAGGCCACCAACATGTTGTCTCCCGTCAGCTCCAGGAGAGGATGTAGGTCATCGACATGTTGTCTGCCGTCAGCTCCAGGAGAGGATGTAGGTCACCAACAGGTTGTCTCCCATCAGCTCCAGGAGAGGATGTAAGTCACCAACATGTTGTCTCCAGACAGCTCAGGGAGAGGATGTAGGTCATCAATATGCTGTCTCCTGTCAGCTCCAGGGGAGGATGTAGGTCACCAACATGTTGTCTACCGTCAGCTCCAGGAGAGGATGTAGGTCACCAACATGTTGTCTCCCGTCAGCTCCTGGAAAGGATGCAGGTCACCAACATGTTGTCTCCCGTCAGCTCCAGGAGAGGATGTAGGTCACCAACATGTTGTCTCCCGTCAGCTCCAGTAGAGGATGTAGGTCACCAACATGTTGTCTCCCATCAGCTCCAGGAGAGGATGTAAGTCACCATCCTGTTGTCTCCGGACAGCTCAGGGAGAGGATGTAGGTCATCAATATGCTGTCTCCCGTCGGCTCCAGGAGAGGATGTTGGTCACCAACATGTTGTCAACAGTCAGCTCCAGGAGAGGATGTAGATCACCAACATGTTGTCTCCCGTCAGCTCCTGGAGAGGATGTAGGTCACCAACATGTTGTCTCGCGTCAGCTCCAGGAGAGGATGTAGGTCACCAACAGGTTGTCTCCCATCAGCTCCAGGAGAGGATGTAAGTCACCATCCTGTTGTCTCCAGACAGCTCAGGGAGAGGATGTAGGTCATCAATATGCTGTCTCATGTCAGCTCCAGGAGAGGATGTAGGTCACCAACATGTTGTCTCCCGTCAGCTCCAGGAGAGGATGTTGGTCACCAATATGTTGTCTCCCGTCAGTTCCAGGAGAGGATGAAGGTCACCAACATGTTGTCTCCCGTCAGCTCCAGGAGAGGATGTAGGTCACCAACATGGTGTCTCCCGTCAGCTCCAGGAGAGGATGTTGGTCACCAACATGTTGTTTCCCGTCAGCCCCAGGAGAGGATGTAGGTCACCAACATGTTGTCTCCCATCAGCTCCAGTAGAGGATGTAAGTCACCATCCTGTTGTCTCCTGTCAGCTCCAGGAGAGGATGTAGGTCATCAATATGCTGTCTCCTGTCAGCTCCAGGAGAGGATGTAGGTCACCATCATGTTGTCCCCCGTCAGCTCCAGGAGAGGATGTTGGTCACCAACATGTTGTCTCCCGTCAGCTCCAGGAGAGGAGGTAGGTCTTCAACATGTTGTCTACCGTCAGCTCTAGGAGAGGATTTAGGTCACCAACATGTTGTCTCGCGTCAGCTCCAGGAGAGGATGTAGGTCACCAACATGTTGTCTCCCGTCAGCTCCAGGAGAGGATGTAGTCACCAACATGTTGTATCCCGTCAGCCCCAGGAGAGGATGTTAGTCACCATCCTGTTGTCTCCACACAGCTCCAGGAGAGGATGTAGGTAATCAATATGCTGTCTCCTGTCAGCTCCAGGAGAGGATGTAGGTCACCAACATGTTGTCTACCGTCAGCTCCAGGAGAGAATGTAGGTCATCAACATGTTGTCTCCTGTCAGCTCCAGCAGAGGATGTTGGTCACCAACATGTTGTCTCCCGTCAGCTCGAGGAGAGGATGTTGGCCACCAACATGTTGTCTCCCGTCAGCTCGAGGAGAGGATGTTGGTCAACAACATGTTGTCTCCCGTCAGCTCTAGGAGAGGATGTAGGTCACCAACAGGGTGTCTCCCATCAGCTCCAGGAGAGGATGTAGGTAATCAATATGCTGTCTCCTGTCAGCTCCAGGAGGGGATGTAGGTCACCAACATGTTGTCTCCTGTCAGCTCCAGGAGAGGAAGTAGGTCACCAACATGTTGTCTACCGTCAGCTCCAGGAGAGAATGAAGGTCATCAACATGTTGTCCCCTTCAGCTCCAGGAGAGGATGTAGGTCACCCACATGTTGTCTCCCGTCAGCTCGAGGAGAGGATGTTGGCCACCAACATGTTGTCTCCCGTCAGCTCGAGGAGAGGATGTTGGCCACCAACATGTTGTCTCCCGTCAGCTCGAGGAGAGGATGTTGGTCACCAACATGTTGTTTCCCGTCAGCCCCAGGAGAGGATGTAGGTCACCAACAGGTTGTCTCCCATCAGCTCCAGGAGAGGATGTAAGTGACCAACCTGTTGTCTCCCGTCAGCTCCAGGAGAGAATGAAGGTCATCAACATGTTGTCTCCTTCAGCTTCAGGAGAGGATGTAGGTCACCAACAGGTTGTCTCCCATCAGCTCCAGGAGAGGATGTAGGTCATCAACATGTTGTCTCCCGTCAGCTCCAGGAGAGGATGTAGGTCATCAATATGCTGTCTCCCGTCGGCTCCAGGAGAGGATGTTGGTCACCAACATGTTGTCAACCGTCGGCTCCAGGAGAGGATGTAGGTCATCAACATATTGTCTCCCGTCAGCTCCAGGAAAGGATATAGGTCATCAACATGTTGTCTCCCGTCAGCTTTAGGAAAGGATGTAGGTCACCAACCTGTTGTCTCCCGTCAGCTCCAGGAGAGGATGTTGGTCACCAACATGCTGTCTCCCGTCAGCTCCAGGAGAGGATGCAGGTAACCAACATGTTGTCTCCCGTCAGCTCCAGGAGAGGATGTAGGTCACCAACATGTTGTCTCCCGTCAGCTCCAGGAGAGAATGTAGGTCACCAAGATGTTGTCTCCCGTCAACTCAAGGAAAGATGTAGGTCATCAACATGTTGTCTCCCGTCGGCTCCAGGAGAGGATGTTGGTCACGAACATGTTGTCTCCCGTCAGCTCCATGATAGGATGAAGGTCACCAACATGTTGTCTCCCGTCAGCTCCAGGAGAGGATGTTGGTCACGAACATGTTGTATCCCGTCAGCTCCGGGAGAGGATGTTGGTCACCAACATGTTGTCTCCCGTCAGCTCCAGGAGAGGATGTAGGTCATTAACATATTGTCTCCCGTCAGCTCCAGGAAAAGATGTAGGTCATCAACATGTTGTCTCCCTTCAGCTCCAGGAGAGGATGTAGGTCACCAACATGTTGTCTCCCGTCAACTCCAGGAGAGGATGTAGGTCACCAACATGTTGTCTCCCGTCAACTCCAGGAAAGGATGCAGGTCACCAACATGTTGTCTCCCGTCAGCTCCAGGAGAGGATGTTGGTCACCAACATGTTGTCTCCCGTCAGCTCGTGGAGAGGATGTAGGTCACCAACATGTTGTCTCCCGTCGGCTCCAGGAGAGGATGTAGGTCACCAACATGTTGTCTACCGTCAGCTCCAGGAAAGGATGTAGGTCACCAACATGTTGTCTCCCGTCGGCTCCAGGAGCGGATGTTGGTCACGAACATGTTGTCTCCCGTCAGCTCCATGAGAGGATGAAGGTCATCTACATGTTGTATCTCGTCAGCTCCAGGAAAGATTTAGGTCACCAACATGTTGTCTCCCGTCGGCTCCAGGAGCGGATGTTGGTCACGAACATGTTGTCTCCCGTCAACTCCAGGAAAGATTTAGGTCACCAACATGTTGTCTCCCGTCAGCTCCAGGAAAGGATTTAGGTCACCAACATGTTGTTTCCCGTCAACTCCAGGAAAGATTTAGGTCACCAACATGTTGTCTCCCGTCGGCTCCAGGAGCGGATGTTGGTCACGAACATGTTGTCTCCCGTCAGCTCCATGAGAGGATGAAGGTCATCTACATGTTGGCTCCCGTCAGCTCCAGGAAAGGATGCAGGTCACCAACATGTTGTCTACCGTCGGCTCTTTGAAAGGATATAGGTCACCAACATGTTGTCTCCCGTCAGCATGTAGGTCATCAACATGTTGTCTCCCCTCAGCTCCAGGAAAGGATATAGGTCATCAACATGTTGTCTTCCGTCAGCTCCAGGAAAGATGCAGGTCATCAACATGTTGTCTCCCGTCAGCTCCAGGAAAGGATGAAGGTCACCAACATGTTGTCTCCCGTCAGCTCCAGGAGAGAATGTAGGTCACCAACATATTGTCTCCCGTCATCTCCAGGAAAGGATATAGGTCATCAACATGTTGTCTCCAGTCAGGTTCAGGGGAGGATGAAGGTCGCCAACAATCTAAGCCAAAGTAATCTAGTTTTTAATACACCCTGATATCTCATCGGCGGGAATCAAGTAGATCTAGAGGGTTTAACATGCTATCGTGTATTGCGGAATGAACTTTTTAAGTTTAGTAAGAGATAAATGTCTTTGATATGTCGAATATAAATAACATTATTATTGATATGTTCGAAATTGATAGCGAAGCATTTTGTTTACAGTATAGACGTATTCTCAAAGTAAATTGATGGTAGCACCACGGACTTAGATAATCTAATTCCGTGGTAGCACTGAGGTTAAGCTTTACAAGCTTTGATTATTTACATTCCTGGTATATTGGTGATATTTGCCATTTAATAACAAGAATTCCCAGAACTGATTGTATCACAGTTATCGCCCTTGTCAGCTTCTTGACATAACCTATATAATAGGACAATAATGACCTACTTAATTACTACCAAATGGAATGAATGACCTAACAACTATTCTTATATTACCGTAAGCATTCCCTGCCTCAGTGTCATCGTATTGACGTTATATGGTTTACGATAGAGAAGAAGCCAGTATCACACTTGGTAAAATTGAACGTTTTAAAGTACATGTATGTTAGACCTTAATATGTATGCTTCATTACTCTCACACATATAAAATGGCGAGCGTTCACAAGGTAAAACTCGTCAGTGAACCGTGGCATAGAAACGTATACGTAGTTGGACCTAAAACTATTGACATGACTTGTTTTCCTTTTACAGAGCCAAACTTGTGTTGGTTGTATAAACTATTCAAACGTCTAATTCTAAACTGTGGTAGAAAAAAGAGCATTCAGCACTTTCAACTCAACAACATGCTGTCCCATAAATACCAGGGCAGACATTGCTTTGTATTTTCTTCCTGCCTCGAATAATATTGCGACGACACCTGCATCACACTGACTTGATCTACATGTTAATACCAGACACCACATCGTTTTAGCAGTCACGTGCTATTAAATAATTGCCTTCCATGTTTGTTCGATGTTTTATTATACGAGTACCTGATGTGGATCTGAATTCATAAGTCATACCACGGACTTAGATAATCTAACTCCGTGGTCTTACACTACGATATGTGTTTGATGGTTACCCTCTATAGGCGTTCTTAAGTTCGTACGTTCAAACTAATGTTCTGTAGTGTCTTTTGGTCAATTAGGGGTAATCGGATGATCGTTATTTTGGAAGTATCAAGTAGTTGACTACATGAGATATATATTGTATCCGTGGCTCATCATCACATCCGATATGTCTTATGGCGGGGAGGGTGTTTGGATAAAGGAACAGTGCAAATCTGAATCTTATTGGCAATAGGAGCCCACCATTAAGTCATATTTCGAACTAATTTAACGCGTGAACGACTTTGTATGGCAACTTAAAATGTACAAGGTTATGACAGACATGTAGTATATACGTCTCTGGTTATGGGAAGTACTGTATCAATTAAATAAGTCACTTTTGTAGGCATGTCTTTCGTATGATGGCAGTTACTTGATACATACAGAACAATTTTAGAAATGCGATAAGCAAATTATTACGTTCGGTAAGTTTTCTAATCTATGCCTTGATCCATGTCACCCTCGACCCGTCAAATTGTTAGTTATACAGGTTTTAGGCAATTAAATCTGCAGATACCAGTAGTACTCAAATAACTGTCTGCTATTTTAAACAGCTACTTGTGTACATGTGCTTTTAACAAATGATAGTGCTATCCTAGTTGAAAATGAAATATGATGTATGAGTAAAGTATTGACTTTGTAACTGTTTTATTATGCAATGTGTATGTCCTGTATGTTAGTCGGTTTTAATAACTCCTTAGAGCTAATGTTGTATGGTTATACCATGTACCGACTCGAAATAAAACTTTTGACTTTGACTTTGACTGTTTAACACAGCCCTCGGCTAGGAATATTATACATAGACAGGTATCATTAATCCAGATTACCTTTCAAAACTTCATAACAAATTGGTTGTATTTGTAGTCACACTGCAAATGAAATTTGGCTAATTTCATCTGTTAATAAATGGATCTTGTGACTGGCTACTAATTTACATAACATGTGACAAGATACTAAATACTCCTTCAAAAGCATGTGACTGGTTGCTAATTTACAGATCATGTTACTAATTACAAAGTACTCCTTCAAAACCATGTGACTGGTTGCTAATTTACAAATCATGTGACAATTTGCTAAGTACTCCTTCAAAATCATGTGACTGGTTGCTAATTTAGAGATCATGTGACTAAATATTTTATGGTCTCCAAGTCAGGTTGTTCGGCTTCTTTTTATTTAGTTTCATAATGCTTAAGGTCACCTGGTTTAGCTACTTTTTATAGAATTTTACGATGTTAAAGGTCACCTGGTTTAGCTACTTTTATGGAGTTTCATGATGTTAAAGGTCACCTGGTTTAGCTACTTTTTATAGAATGTTACGATGTAAAACGTCACTTGGTTTAGCTACTTTTTATAGAATGTTACGATGCAAAACGTCACCTGGTTTAGCTACTTTTATAGAATTTTACGATGTAAAACGTCACTTGGTTTAGCTACTTTTTATAAAGTTTCATTATGTAAAACGTCACCTGGTTTAGCTACTTTTTATAGAATGTTACGATGTAAAACGTCACCTGGTTTAGCTACTTTTTATAGAATTTTACAATGTAAAACGTCACTTGGTCTAGCTACTTTTTATGAAGTTTCATTATGTAAAACGTCACCTGGTTTAGCCACTTTTTTAAGAATTCTATGATGTGAAAGGACACCTGTTCTTGCCACTTTTTATAGAATTTTATGATGTGAAAGGTCACTTGGTTTAGCTACTTTTATGGAGTTTCATGATGTTAAAGGACACCTGGTTTAGCTACTTTTTATAGAATGTTACGATGTAAAAGGTCACCTGGTTTAGCTACTTTTTATAGAATTTTACGATGTAAAACGTCACTTGGTTTAGCTACTTTTTATAAAGTTTCATTATGTAAAACGTCCCCTGGTTTAGCTACTTTTTATAGAATGTTACGATGTAAAAGGTCACCTGGTTTAGCTACTTTTTATAGAATTTTACGATGTAAAACGTCACTTGGTCTAGCTACTTTTTATGAAGTTTCATTATGTAAAACGTCACCTGGTTTAGCTACTTTTTATAGAATTTTACGATGTAAAACGTCACTTGGTCTAGCTACTTTTTATTAAGTTTCATTATGTAAAACGTCACCTGGTTTAGCCACTTTTTTAAGAATTCTATGATGTGAAAGGTCACCTGTTTTAGCTACTTTTTATAAAATTTTGCGATGTTAAAGGTCACCTGGTTTAGCTTCTTTTTATAGAATTTTACGATGTTAAAGGTCACCTGGTTTAGCTACTTTTTAAAGAATTCTATGATGTGAAAGGTCACCTGTTTTTTCCACTTTTTATAGAATTTTATGATGTGAAAGGTCACTTGGTTTAGCTACTTTTATGGAGTTTCATAATGTTAAAGGTCACCTGGTTTAGCTACTTTTTAAAGAATTCTATGATGTGAAAGGTCACCTGTTTTAGCTACTTTTTATAAAATTTTGCGGTGTTAAAGGTCACCTGGTTTAGCTACTTTTTATAGAATTTTACGATGTAAAACGTCACTTGGACTTTTTATGAAGTTTCATTATGGAAAACGTCACCTGGTTTAGCCACTTTTTTAAGAATTCTATGATGTGAAAGGTCACCTGTTTTTTCCACTTTTTATAGAATTTTATGATGTGAAAGGTCACTTGGTTTAGCTACTTTTATGGAGTTTCATGATGTTAAAGGTCACTTGGTTTAGCAACTTTTTATAGAATGTTACGATGTAAAACGTCACCTGGTTTAGCTACTTTTTATAGAATTTTACGATGTAAAACGTCACTTGGACTTTTTATGAAGTTTCATTATGGAAAACGTCACCTGGTTTAGCCACTTTTTTAAGAATTCTATGATGTGAAAGGTCACCTGTTTTTTCCACTTTTTATAGAATTTTATGATGTGAAAGGTCACTTGGTTTAGCTACTTTTATGGAGTTTCATAATGTTAAAGGTCACCTGGTTTAGCTACTTTTTAAAGAATTCTATGATGTGAAAGGTCACCTGTTTTAGCTACTTTTTATAAAATTTTGCGATGTTAAAGGTCACCTGGTTTAGCTACTTTTTATAGAATTTTACGATGTTAAAGGTCACTTGGTTTAGCCACTTTTTATAGAATTTTACGATGTTAAAGGTCACCTGGATTAGCTACTTTTTATAGAATTTTGCGATGTTAAAGGTCACCTGGTTTAGCTACTTTTTATAGAATGTTACGATGTTAAAGGTAACTTGGTTTAGCCACTTTTTATAGAATTTTACGATGTTAAAGGTCACTTGGTTTAGCTACTTTTTATGAAGTTTCATTATGTAAAACGTCACCTGGTTTAGCTACTTTTTATAGAATGTTACGATGTAAAAGGTCACTTGGTTTAGCCACTTTTTATAGAATGTTACGATGTTAAAGGTCACTTGGTTTAGCTACTTTTTATGAAGTTTCATTATGTAAAACGTCACCTGGTTTAGCTACTTTTTATGAAGTTTCATTATGTAAAACGTCACTTGGTTTAGCTACTTTTTATGAAGTTTCATTATGTAAAACGTCACCTGGTTTAGCTACTTTTTATAGAATGTTACGATGTAAAAGGTCACCTGGTTTAGCCACTTTTTATAGAATGTTACGATGTTAAAGGTCACTTGGTTTAGCTACTTTTTATGAAGTTTCATTATGTAAAACGTCACCTGGTTTAGCTACTTTTTATAGAATGTTACGATGTAAAAGGTCACCTGGTTTAGCCACTTTTTATAGAATGTTACGATGTTAAAGGTCACTTGGTTTAGCTACTTTTTATGAAGTTTCATTATGTAAAACGTCCCCTGGTTTAGCTACTTTTTATAGAATGTTACGATGTTAAAGGTCACTTGGTTTAGCTACTTTTTATGAAGTTTCATTATGTAAAACGTCCCCTGGTTTAGCTACTTTTTATAGAATGTTACGATGTAAAAGGTCACCTGGTTCAGCTACTTTTTATAGAATTTTATGATGTGAAAGGTCACCTGGTTTAGTTACTTTTATGGATTTTCATGATGTTAAAGGTCACCTGGTTTAGTTACTTTTTATGGAGTTTCATGATGTAAAAGGTCACCTGGTTTAGTTACTTTTTATGGAGTTTCATGATGCCCCCGGTCAAGTTTTTTTTTTATTGAGTTTTAGTTGCACCTGGTCACCTGGTTTCGTTTTTATGGAGTTTGATGATGCTTACGGTCACAAGGTTTAGCTACATTTTTACGGAGTTTTATAATGAGTATGGCCTTCTATTTTAGCTATTATTATACCTCAGGTTTCCTGGTTCTGTTACTTTTTAATAGAGTATTATGATACCTAATGCAACCTGTTTAAGGTCACCTGGTTAAGCTACATTTTAATGCGTTATATAATGCTTATGGTCACCTGGCTTAGCTACATTTTATTGCGTTATATAATGCTTATGGTCACCTGGCTTAGCTACATTTACAAATTTAAAAAATAGTTTTATAATTATTTAGATCATCTATTGTAGCTATTGATTATGGAGTATTATGATCATCCAGATCCACCGATTTGGTTACATTTTATGGAGTATTAGGATACCTCACGTCTCCAAGTTTGCTTCTGTCGCTAATTACAAGCTCTTGGATAGCTCAGATATCGATTTCCTTTATACATATAAGATTGAACCTAAAGGCGTTCCGAATTTCAAACTGAAGATGTTCCGAATATGAATCAGGCACCTTTGAGGTTCCCGAAGGGGTAGACTGTTATATTATATATTGCTATTGATTGATTTAGGCATTTTATGTCTGACCAACGACTATATTGGTAAAATTTCTTTTTAAACCAGTAGAAATGATGTTATAGGATGTTCAGGTAGAAAAGCTCAATAACGTCTCTTTTTCTTTATCATTTCACGCCAAGGCTTGCGCTTGTGGTTTCCACTGGCTCCAATGGCGAAAGTTAAACATGATTGGCGATTTGAAACTACTCTTGGCCAAAATGTCAATGAGGGGCTTTTATTTAAGTTATTGTCGACAATAGAATATTATTTTAGCGATAACTTTAAGCCCCACGACATCACTGTGTACCACGGACTAATCTAATTCCATGGTACTACGATGTCACGGCTGAATGCATTTTCTATGAAAAGGCAAGGTCAGATATTGGAACTCTTTCGTGTTTTGACAAAATGGTCACCTGACAACACAACGTCTCCGTCTGATATCAAAATCGCCAATTATCAAATGATAGCTACATTGTCTAATTCCGAGGGGTGCTCTGTGGAGAACAATAGGGAAAGTTATGGTCGGCAAAAGGGTTGTTTTAATTGGATAGAGTAGATAAATCTCGTGAAGTGATGCAAGGCAATAACGAGATACGGGTGTGTTTTTAAATTGGACGTAGCTGGAATATTTTTAACGACTTTCTTTTGTAATTGCCAGGGCACTTTAAATGGCATATACAACTTGAATTGTGTCATTCTTGCACTCTGATCGAAACGACAATTTGCCGATAATTATGTGTCACCGAGTAAAATTTTGTTGTATATGAATATTTTGACTGAGAATTATCAACTGATAATATGGAGATAAATGACCACCAATACAATAACAGTACAAACTAGTGATAGGAATGGGAAATTCCTAAATTATCAGCCTTTAGTTTTGGTGAAATGATTTCCTCCAATATGCATGTCCAGTTTTCTTATATCATTTCTTTTTCATTTTAACAGATGAAATATCTCATCCTGGCATTTTGGCCTGTTTGAATGTAGAATGCCTTGGAATTGGGATGCAGAAGGCCAGGGAATGTCACAGAAATTAAAAAAAATGAAATTATTTGCAGTGTTTGTGTTTTATGGTCACAAAACATACAACATTTTCTTCAAGTAAATCAACCACATGCTTTCTAATTATATCCATGTGTTGGCATGGTTACCTAAACAGCGTGTATACATATACACGTGGTCATTGTTAGACCATTCTGATTGACAGGTGGAAATCTGTCAGTTGTAGCTTGGTCAATGATTTTATTATACTGAAAATAATCATAAAGGAGATGGGGTGACTTTCATGTCATTTTGACATATTTATAGTTTGGAGTATTATGATACCTCACCTCTCCCCGTTTGGTTACTTTTGATGGAGTATTATGATACCTCAGGTCTCCCCGTTTGGTTACTTTTGATGGAGTATTATGATACCTCACATCTCCCCGTTTGGTTACTTTTGATGGAGTATTATGATACCTCACGTCTCCCCGTTTGGTTACTTTTGATGGAGTATTATGATACCTCA
>NW_018404306.1:1604-28706 GCF_002113885.1 Mizuhopecten yessoensis | reverse complement strand
TTTTGATGGAGTATTATGATACCTCACCTCTCCCCGTTTGGTTACTTTTGATGGAGTATTATGATACCCGACGTCTCCCGGGTTGGTTACTTTTGATGGAGTATTATGATACCTCACGTCTCCCAGTTTGGTTACTTTTGATGGAGTATTATGATACCTCACCTGTCCCCGTTTGGTTACTTTTGATGGAGTATTATGATACCTCAGGTCTCCCGGTTTATGTTATTTTTAATGGAGTATTATGATACCTCACCTGTCCCTGTTTGGTTACTTTTGATGGAGTATTATGATACCTCAGGTCTCCCGGTTTGGTTACTGTTTTGTCGGCTAGTATGATGCCTCTCCTTTTTCTGTGTCGTTCTCTTCTGGAATGAGTTTTTAAACATCATCTTTCAGGAATTTGTTCTCATGTATTGAAGATTTGTTTTCATTTATTAAATAATTGGTAAATTGTTTACTATTTTAAAAATGGAATATATGCCTGGATAATGTACGATTTTGTTTTGTGTTTACTGTATTGTAAAGCGAGGGGATTTATTATGCCAGTACCCTGAGACGTTGATACCGTGATTGCATTGTTTTTTGGAGGAATGCAACACAATGGATTTACATATTGATTTTATATAGTTCAGCTTATAGTTAGTCAATTCTTAGAATTTCGAGTTTCTAAGCTGATATTACATCTGTTTATTAATTCTTATAATATAATTGCCTCTAGTTTCTTTCTAAAGTAGTTCAAAGATCTACTACGATTTCGTTTAAATTTACCCAAAGATATTTCAATTTACCCAAAGATGTTTCTATGAAATACTCTATCATAAAACAACATACAGTAATGTACGTGTAAACATGAGAGAAACCTATTCTATTATGACCTTTTAGAGTTCAACTTCACGTTATTGCTCTGTCAGAATGTCAGACGCACATTACCAGGAATGTTTCACCAATATATCGCAATGTAAAGCGTTTGTTTAGGTCCCTCTCATTGTCCTCAGCCTGCTGATGTCACTTTATATAGACATTGAATACGAACGATGTTGTTAATTGTATTCTAGTTTGTCATTTACAACTGTCATAAATTATTTGTGCATTAGCTAGTGATACTAAAAGCGATGTGAACTACTGTCCCTATCTATTGATTTTGACACATTAAAGAGTTATTTGACTACCGTGAATTAATGCAAACATTAGAAAATATATAAAACTGCCATGATATCATTAAAGAAAAAAAAACACATTCAAGCTCGAAATATCAATGGCCAAGGGTAGGTAATACATGTAATTTCACCCGCGTTCTCCTTGTTGCATTTATACTAATGCACGACAGTAAACATTATAACGTTATGTGATGCAGTCTGCAGACTTTTAACAACATCTATAGAGGTTTGAGGTGTTATGATCCTTCGTATTAATACCCTAGCCCGCCTATATGTAGGCGAACAAAGCCCGGTATATCAGTCTAACATAGGCCCCTCGTCTTCGTACGTGACAGCTCTAACAAGGCGGTCATTGTCACGCCAATACGTACAGCTTCACGCAATTGTTGTGTTGCGTGAATAAATATACACAAAAATAAGGCTGACTTGGTCGTAATCTGCAATAGATACTTATTATTCATGTTGCAATTTTTTTCTGGTACACGTTAATATATGCGTGGGTATTTTTAAAAATGGTTATATATATATTGTTTAGTGTGCTGTATGCTTTACATGGCCTTACTATCATAGCTGGTACTGTCAGTGTTTAAAAACAGCTACCGAGTCGCATTAGAAAGTGTACACATGGCATAGAAAGAGTAAAGAGACGGTCACATTACTATAACAATACCATTTACTCGCTCAATAAATATGTTGTCACATTACTTTTTCCTCCCCCAATAATATGTTTTATATCAACATCCTTATATTGAATTAGTGTAAGTCCACTGATCATCCTTGTTATTACAAGTACAAGCAAGAGTTGTATCACGGATAAGATACTGTGATAACAAATGAACAATACGATACATGTATATATTTATTATGTGAATACCGTGTTATATTTACATTCTGTGTTGCATTTGCCTACATGTCGTTAGCAAACCAAATTCCAGTATATGAGACTGTATACTGAAATTTACAGTGATTCGGTCAGTGTAGGAACATACATGGCCACTAGATACTTTCGGTATTAATAAGCATATAGACAGAGAACTGTCTGGGTTCGTAAGCATTAGCAATGTAGGTCATCGCAAAAAATAAAGCAACTTGAAAAATTATGACAATATAAATTTATTACCACAAAATTATTATAAGCGCCCTTCTAGATACGAAATTACCAAGTTTGTCAACGTCATCACACAGGGGCTCGGTTTCGAGTTTTGAGGTATGCATAACATCAGTGAATAACCACAACACTAAAATTCAGCATTTATAAAACCTTATATTTTATAAAAAGTCGAGAGTATCGACAAGGTTTTAGAATGTGGATAAATACCTTTTTAAGTGTTGTGGTTCTTCAGTCATGTCATCCATTACTTAAAATCACGAAACCGAGCCCCTGTGAACGTCGTCTGCTAGCGATGCTAATCTGACCGATTAGACATGGAATCTGTTTTAAACGAAATGTCCTTGGAATCGTTATCACCTACTGAAAGGACCACCTTAATTAAAAATTTCTGAGTATATATGCTTCTAAAAATAACGTAATATTCCAGTCGATGGATAAGCGTTTCCGAGGAAAAAAATCAAGTCTGTTCAGCGCCGCATCACTTCCACATACATGTAATCTATCAATGCGCGAAAAACAGCTTTAATTTTAAACAAGCAGAAGTTATGCAATTATTAACAATTTTTCAACATATAAACACTCAACATATGAAAGAAATAATAAAGTTAAGTTTGTGTTCAAACCATTTTATGTGCTTTTGGTTTGCAATGACACGAGGGACTATATTATTTCTTGTGGAAAATTCGGCTGTTCTGGGATTTGAACTTACTGATATGATAAGCGGGAAATTTAAACGTATTTTTGCTTCAGTTACTATACAAAACAAACTATTTAAATGTGAATATAAGCATCGAACTGTTACCAGCTGCAGTATACTGTCGCCCAGCTAACGGGCGACATTCTATTTATCTGTCACCCAAAATGCATTCATATCGACTGTATACTGCATTTGGTAACAGTTCAATGCTTTTAAAAATGCAGTGTCATACAGCCATTACATACATTATGGTTATGTAACGTTTGTAATATCACGCCGGAAATGACGTCACAATCGAATAGGAACAACCAATGTGACGTCACGTCATTGTGAGGCGGACGCAATTTTAATCGTTTCAGAGGCGGCCAAGTGCAAAATATTCGTTTTAGATCACAATTATACAGTTTACTTTGTATGATATGTTAAAAATAATCTGTCATACGTTTCACTTCATATTAGACATGATACTCGTTATCATAACTCTAATAGGAAGGGAAAGTTATGACAGATCCCCCCCCCCCCCCCTCTCTCTCTCTCTCTCTCTATATATATATATATATATTATATATTTATATATATGGACAAAGAAAAAGAAGTAATAACGACAGTGCAGACAAAGGAATTTGTCAAAATTTAAGGGCGATCTGCCCCTTTATCATTACAGGAACATGTACATATCACAACATAACACAGAGCAAAACTGTCACCATGAAACATTCCATACAAAATACATAAACAGAAGCTACCAATATAAAATATACTGTTGTTATTGCATATCCTCTCGGTTAGCTTGTAACCGAAGGTTTTTTATAGCATGGAATTAGATTAGATCTACGTCCGTGATTATAGTAAATAATGCATCCTGAATATGTGAGGTCAAGTGGATTTATACTAAAAATCTGATCGAATGTAATGAGAAAATTCTTATGTCTAGTTTGTGAAAACACGGCGCATTAAAAACTTCGAGTGACGAGGTGTATCTGTACGTCAAAATAGAGGACGGGTCACACCAACTCGACCAAGTATATAAATGAGGTCAAAGATAAAAAAAAAAAAGCGTGGGTTAATGTGACAGAAACTGCATAAAATATGTTGGTACGATGGTTATAAATACGAATAAACATCTTGTTTAGATTAAAAAGCCCGAGAAACGCAAAAGTCAAAGGCAAACAACCAAGTCCAGTTCTGCTACTTTCCTCCCTTCCTCACTGAAGTCTTAAATCGACCCGAACACTCACGGGACTTGACCTCTACCACCTTCTTTTGGTCTATGAATTTGGGCATACTATGTAATTATAACAGGAGAGAGGAATGCACTGCCAGACTGGGGTTCCAATCCAGAACTCTGACCTCTAGATGGCTACTGTACTAATAGCACCAACTGAGCTACCTGGTGGCAGTCCCGCTCCAGTAGTCTACATAAGTATGGTTAAGGTAAAGTATAGAATATAACTTTCTGGTTATGCATACAAGATTATTAACGTAATACATAAATTTTAAAATATGTACACTGGTAAAGATATACCTTCAGTATATTCCCACCTTAAATAGCTTTAGTCTGCTTGTCGTGACAAGACACACATTTGTCATTCAGAGTTTTTTTTAATATTTTTTTTTGCACAATTTCCCCCCCCCCCCCCCCCCATTTGGTGTACATGTAAGCCAAAGGTTCAGATTCACAACTAAATACTCATGAATTATGCATTTATGAAAAGCACGTTCACAGATCATCTATCCCAGGTTAAGATTTCGATGAAAGATAAAGTACGTACATTCCATATAATTCTTATTGATTCAGCCTTGAGTTAATCTTTATTGAAAGATTTATATCTTTTACAAATATTTTTTTACATTTGATTGTCTCAGATTGAATAACTTAATGGTATTTTAACTTGTGTTACAGAAATAAAATGAAAAATTCACATTGTTTTTCTTTTTAACTGAAAATACTTAATCAAATTCAAGTTCAACCAATTCAATGAAATGTTTAATTGTATTTTAAGATATTATGATTTTGCTCAAAATTAGTAAAACAGTGTATACAAATGTAACATTTCACACCATGTGTTAATATTTCATAATAATCTACAACTACTGAATTTGCAAATCAGTTACCTTTGTAGATGCTAGTACTTATTATACTTTCAAGCTTATTTAGGCGCCGACAATCAATTGCTCTTAGAAAACAGATGTAAGAGCAAATAGTTGTTCTTTATTCTTGTTTGTTTTCCAACTTTATTATAGTTCATTAAAGTTACAGAAGGTATTGGATTCTTCTCAGAAATGATAGATTAAAATAAAGGTGTTTTTGGCCACAAGAAATACTGATTTCCAGGTTATAGGGAATAATTTAAGATACTGAAGAACTGCCTGCATGTGTAGGAAAAGACAATGCTTTACACAGGCCATCCAAAGCCAGCAACTGAAAACATCCTGAATTGAAAATAAATATTACACAAAAAGAGAGTTGCAGCTATCCGCAATTTTGTCCCAATTTTAGCTCGCACAGTCCAATATTAAATGAAAGGAACAGGGCGATTGTATTTGTGCTGTTCAATGACATCTGCCTGTAATCTGTTAACTTTTCCTCACAAAATTTCATCTTCTGAACCACTGATTGAAAGTAAAGTAAACTTCACTTGAAACATTCAGAAAGGTAGATGGTGGGGATCCAAAATTGTGCAAATGGAGGGACTAACCTCTTGGGATCTGAAAGGTGGGGCCCAAAAGTGGTTATAACTTGGTGCCACACTAGTAAAATACTAGATGTTTCATACCGACTCGGCTAGGGAGAATTTCTCTTTAGCTCATTCTGTAGAGCGTAAGACTAGTTAACCAGACTCCCGGGTTCGACTCCTGGCGGAGGCATTGACAAAAAAGACCACTGTTACATTGGAAGTGGTTGAGATCACTAATCTTTAACAAAATTTACAACTGCTGAGTAAAAACAAAGACGAAAACACACTGAAATACAAGCATGCGTGGAGGAGGCTTAGTCCTTTGGTCATAATTGAAAAAATATTGAGATCCTGACACCTCACAGCTAATATCGTAAAGCTGGAAAACTTACAAATTTGAGAGATGGGAGTGTTTCATATTAAATTTGTGGCATGCAGCCCCATTCTTGCATTACTTGCGTTTTCGATGTTCTTACAACTTTTGACTTAAGCCTTGTACCACAAATCTTAGTAGGGCATTGTGAGCATGCTAAGTTTAAAATCCTGGTCCAAAAACTATTAACTTGCAGAGTTATTCATTTCGTTATTTAACCTTTTGTCCAAGCTATGACTTCTTTAATTTTTTATTTAGGGCATTCTTACATAATGGATTGGCACATACTATTAAGTCCCGTACTTACAGAGTTACGACCCTTTGTTCATCTTCTTTGTGAACGCCATAACCGGAATGTCTAAATGTTTTAACTTATCACCAAAGAAATGAATAATCATACACATCTTGGTATGGCCGAGTGTCACATACTACATTTAGGGCCCTCAGCCCTTTGCTAGCAGAGTTATGTCCCTTTGTTCAGACTATTACCTTAACAAGTTTGGGGCAGCACATCTTTATAGGCATATACATCATGACTGGACGAATTGTCACCTACATATTTCAAGGAACGAAGCACGAAATTAAGGGCCTCTGATTTCGAACTGTTTGTTTTCTTTTTTTGCAGGCCACAACTCCAACGTTTTGCGACTTTAAGTCGCATGCATTCCCTTTATGTAGATTTTTGCCCTTTGTTGTCTGGCCAACATAAGCAATAACTATTCTGTGTTTGACCATGCATAAGATAACAGGTACCGTTAATGAAAAATGCATCATAGGGAATGAAACTTCAGAAATTTAGTTTTGGCGATTGATGTGGACGGGCCAAATCGCAAAAATCAAAGCTCCTCCTAATTTGTCTGCTATACTATATACTATTCTGCTTTCACACGAAATGGCATCAAACTATATTATATGAAGTTCATGTGAAGGTGGTGCCTCACATCCTACAAGAAGGTCACTGTGAACCCAATTTGAACTTTGACCTTATACCATATCTTAGTTGCTGTTGGGATTTATAACATGTAAAGAGTAGAGATACCAATACTATACATGCAATTGCTGGGCATAAACAGTTTACACATATGCTACCACAATGGCCTCAGGGTTCAGCCCCTGACACTGGGGACTTAGTCTAGCATCATGAAATTGAAATAGTTGAAATTGCAACTCTATAATTAAACCTGACTATACCCCAGTCCTTAAAAGAGAGGCATTGATATAAAATAGGTGTTTTTTTCGGAAAATTCTTTTCAATTTCAATTCGCTTCAATTTATATTTGATTACAATGTAACATTATTGACAAAAGAAAACATAAACCTGTCTGCCTAGTAAACTTATTTTCCTAAATAAATCCATATATTCATTTGGTTGGGGCTGCAACCATAGATAATATTATATATATTATGTTTCGGTTAGCTTGTAATGATAATTATAATAATAATAATGGGTCATTTGACAAAACTCGAACATCCTTGTGAGATAGTTTGGTGTGAGGTTATGTAAGGGTTTCCCATCCAAATTCAGATAGTAATTTAGAATATTAAGTTACTCTGTACGCACCGGTACATATAAGTGCAGCTCAACGCTGAACACTTTCTTAAAGATGTGATTCTGCCTGTGTGCAACTATCTGATACAATATCACCATATTCTAAAGTTGATCGAACAATAGATTTATATAAAGTTTCAATACACGGACGAGGAATAATATGACATCAGGTAAGGAAAATATTTAGAATTTTGTTGGCTTTTGTAACTAGATCAGAGGCGTTATTATGTTTGGTTTCTTAGAAAAAATTACAAGTTCTGTTTTGTTTGGATGTAAGTAACTAGCCATTTGTTTACCCATTAAGATATGTTTTGTAAGTCATTTTTAAGCATTGTTACAGAGGGTTCGTTTAAAAGTTCTTTAGAGAGATGTGTCATCAGCAAAAAGACGTAAAAAAGGACCTAAGATAGATCTAAAAACACGAACGAACGTCTTTTCCATTATCCAGTGACCGATACATTTTATGTACTATTTTAACAAGCAGATCATAGTAGAATAAAAAAAAAATAAACCAGAATTTTCCTCTATTAAAATATCATGCTCTTTACAAAAGTCATATATATGTTTATACACTATTTTTTCAAGACATTTTGATGTACTAGACAGTAGAGATATGGGTCTGTAGTTGTTAACTTGCTTTTTACAGCCTTTTTTTTGTATACAGGGCAAACCTGGGATTTTTTCCAAGAAGTAGATAAGACACCCACGCAATTGACCGTTGTAGTAATGTAATGGTCCTGAGTTCGCCCCACACAAGAAATGTGTGGTTTTGTAATTAATTCATAAATAACAGTAATAATAGCTATACTTCATCCTAAACCATTCGTAGTCTTTACCTTTAGACCTTCATTATGTATAGTTATATTGCTGTGATATGTCTATGGCAGTCCTCGGGGAAAGATTCTTAAGTTGCCAAACACTCGGCAAAGCCTCGTATATGGCAACTTAAGAATCTTCCCCCTCGGGTTGAGATTCCCCTATCTCACCCCAAGGGGATGAACGATTCTATCTTTCTCGCACCTCAGACAGAGATCTGTCTTGCACCTTCACGTGACATTTCGTGGAATTTTTACATGTTATTCATCTGCACGTTAACTGCTTGAACTTGACAATTTGCATTTGTATCAATGTGTGTATTGTGTGTGGCCAGGACTCTTACTGCCTCGGTTGGGATTTTGTTACAGAATCTTAACCCTCGACTAAGATAACGCGATCTCGCTCAGTTACAACCAATTTCACTTGACATGACGTCACAATGGCTCGA
Source organism: Mizuhopecten yessoensis (assembly GCF_002113885.1). Classification (NCBI taxonomy): domain Eukaryota; kingdom Metazoa; phylum Mollusca; class Bivalvia; order Pectinida; family Pectinidae; genus Mizuhopecten; species Mizuhopecten yessoensis. The sequence continues at coordinate 19,877 of NW_018404306.1, read as the reverse complement.
CAATGACGTGACGTCACGAATTTGGAACTCTGCGATGCCGCAATGCGGAAAGGCGACGTGATGAAATTAAAAACCTTTTAAGCCTCGATTTTTACCAAAGTTGAAAACCCCTTGGGTGGAATTTCCCTATCCTACACCATTTGGCATGAAAGAGTCTTATAATCTTTTAAGGTGGTTTCTAGGACCGCTGATTCTCATATGAAATTGTCTATCAGCAAGTTATATCAGAGACGGAGTCCAAGCACGGTGATTCTCACAGAATACCTGGTTGAGAGACTTTTACTAGTGAAACAACACCTGTGTTGAGAAACTTCCACTAATTAAACAATCGATCAATAAACATCAATAAATCTTTTTATTATAGTTTCCCATATAAACGCTTGCATTAAATAGATACATTTCACAAACTAAGGTAAAACCGTATTAAAATTCCGCCATGACTGACTTATGAGAAACTGAAGGCATTTAAACATTAATCATATATACTTTTCGCAAAAATGATCACACTTATTTCACAACGCAATGTAATAAAAACATACAAGTAAAATACACACATCAAAGAAAAATTACACAATTATTCTAACGTTAAGATTTCGGTTTTATCTGTTTAAAATACCTGAGGATGCAATCATTAAAAATATCATAAATTTCCTGAAAAATATAGAATATTGGTTCGTCCGTCAAGAAGTTAAATTTATCAATGCTATCAAAGTCTTTAAACATTTCAGAGTTTTCCCATATGGTAAAACAGATTAATCCGAAAACCACTATACAAAGGATGACACCTGGTTGAGAAACTTCCGCTATTGAAATCTGAGATAGGAGGTCCCTTACTGCAGTTAGGTTTACACGTAGTACCGGTCTACTCGCCTCCCCTTTCCGTGTCCACCTCGGAGTCTGAGGTTACTCATTTGCATTAACGCTGTAGTATGCCTTGTTCTATTTTACTGTCGGTACTGCTGTTAACTCTTTACGTCTTTATACGGAAATGATACGTCACACAAATTACATCACATTAACACAGGTAAGCATGTAGGAAAGAGAGACAAGAGTTACGTAAACATGTAAGTTATAAATATAAGCCGAAGCTATCTAATAAGTGAGAAAAGGGACTTGTCGAGGCCCGTTGTGGCCGAGACCAGTTCTTTCTCTCACTTATAGGACAGTTGAGGCTCACAACTAATTTAAAATATAGTCCCCCTGAGTGTCTCTCATTCTGTGGTAACGCATTATCTATTGGTGTTCACCGACCTATTCAACTTATTGGACAGTGTAGGGTGAAGTTATTGTCAAACTCATGCAAAGCTCTTGCATGGTTTTGGAATCTGTTGGGTTCACATGTGTTCATATAGCACAATATCTTCTGACACCATATTTTTCAGACCTTTCTGAAAAAGGTCGAGAGACAATTACACAGGAAGTAGACAGGAAAGATATTGAAACAAACAGAAGATTTTCAGAACCATTCAAAGAAGGGAATTTACTAAAATCGTCAGAAAAGTGCAATGTGCGTTAATACAGAATACCAAACAGAGTGGACCATCAAAGTGCTTGCAAATAGGTTAGAGGGGGAAAGAATGTGTCAGGAAAGAAAGTGGACGTTTACATGTTTGGACCAAATATCGTGGATTATTCAATGCTGGTAATCAAGAATCAAGGGCACAAAAAGGCAAAGATCGAAATGGCAACTGTCTAATAAAAAAAAGTAGAGCACTTCAACAGTTTGGTAACTTATTGGACAGTTGGTCAAACAGACTGGACAGTTCATACATCTTATTGGACAATTGTGACATATATTGCAATGTTTAAAATATAGATACACCCCCCCCCCCCCACACACACACACACCTAACCTCCACCTTGTTTTAGGGTGAGGGAGGGGGCATCAACCCGCCTAACAAAGAAGATAATTTAAAAGTCAATTTATTAGGCTTGAACGTGGTTTATAATTATGGGTACGTTATAACCGCCTCCTATGTACTTAAGGCTACATAGAATAGAAGCAGTGTATAGGAGATTATCGGTAAGGGGAGACTTGTCAGACGAGCACCTCAGGGTAATCTAAAGTGTGATGGATATACTGCCATATCTTCCCACTATTGCTGAATACTGTATTACGTGATTGATATAATTAAATATCTCAAACCTTAGATACAAGTATTGCACATTCAACGTTTGAAGGACGGACTACACCTCTTCTGTTAATATTTTACTAACAGTAAAATACCTGTCGCTTAAAACTGACATCTATAAAAAAAAAAACTCGTATCGTATGTCTGTATCATGTTTATAGGTTTATAATCGGTTGTCTCATTAGCGGAAATACCTTAATCTCAGGTGTCAAGCTTATGAGAGCCGAGCTAGAGGATATGACACGGTCACAAACTTATGTGAGTCCAGCTAAAGGGTATGACCCGAACACTAGCTTATATGAGTCAAGCTAAAGGGTATGACCCGAACACTAGCGTATGAGAGCCAAGCTAAGGGTATGACCCGAACACTAGCTTATATTAGTCAAGCTAAAGGGTATGACCCGAACACTAGCTTATGAGAGCCGAGCTGAAGGGTATGACCCGAACACTAGCTTATGAGAGCCGAGCTAAAGAGTATGACCCGAACACTAGCTTATATGAGTCAAGATAAAGGGTATGACCCGAACACTAGCTGATATGAGTCAAGCTAAAGGGTATGACCCGAACTAGCTTACGAGAGCCGAGCTAAAGAGTATGCCCCGAACATTAGCTTATATGAGTCAAGATAAAGGGTATGACCCGAACACTAGCTTATGAGAGCCGAGCTAAAGAGTATGCCCCGAACATGAGCTTATATGAGTCAAGATAAAGCGTATGACCCGAACACTAGCTTATATGAGTAAAGCTAAAGGGTATGACCCGAACTAGCTTAGGAGAGCCGAGCTAAAGAGTATGCCCCGAACATTATCTTATATGAGTCAAGATAAAGGGTATGCCCCGAACACTAGCTTATGAGAGCCGAGCTAAAGGGTATGACCCGAACACAAGCTTATATGAGTCAAGCTAAAGGGTATGACCCGAACTAGCTTATGAGAGCCGAGCTAAAGAGTATGCCCCGAACACTAGCTTATATGAGTCAAGATAAAGGGTATGACCCGAACACTAGCTTATATGAGTCAAGCTAAAGGGTATGACCCGAACTAGCTTATATGAGTCAAGCTAAAGGGTATGACCCGAACACTAGCTTATGAGAGACGAGCTAAAGGGTATGACCCGAACACTAGCTTATGAGAGCCGAGCTAAAGGGTATGACCCGAACATTAGCTTATATGAGTCAAGCTAAAGGGTATGACCCGAACACTAGCTTATATGAGTCAAGCTAAAGGGTATGACCCGAACACTAGCTTATGAGAGACGAGCTAAAGGGTATGACCCGAACACTAGCTTATGAGAGCCGAGCTAAAGGGTATGACCCGAACATTAGCTTATATGAGTCAAGCTAAAGGGTATGACCCGAACACTAGCTTATATGAGTCAAGCTAAAGGGTATGACCCGAACACAAGCTTATATGAGTCAAGATAAAGTTTATGACTCGGACTCAAGCTGACGAGAGCCCAGCTAGAGGTTATGACCCGGACTCAAGCTTATGAGAGCCCAGCTAGAGGGTATGACTCGGACCCAAGCTGACGAGAGCCCAGCTAGAGGTTATGACCCGGACTCAAGCCCAGCTAAAGGGAAGACGAATTCCACTTCATTCTAAAATGCCCCTCCTTCAGCGAACTACGAAATAAATATATTAAATTATCTTATCGTGTTAATCCCTCTGTCTATTAATTAATCAAATTATTATCAACCGGTAATATCAAAGAATTAATTAATAGACAGAGGGATTAAATTATCTTATCGTGTTAATCCCTCTGTCTATTAATTAATCAAATTATTATCAACCTGTAATATCAAAGAATTAACTACCCTGGGTAAGTTCATATATCATGCATGTTTACTGCGTTCTACTCTGTTGGCTTCTAACTAGCTTGATTTGCAAGCTCTTACTTCATAAAAACCCCTGTATTTAAATTATAAATTCCATATTCTGATTGTATCTTACAGGCTGTGCTGATTGTATCTCACAGCCTGTGCTGATTGTTTCTTACAGCCTGTGCTGATTGTATCTTACAGCCTGTGGTGTTCCTTTGAATCGATGAGATGTATATGTTCAAGATGAAATAAAGAATTTGAATTTGAAGGGTATTATCCGGATATGGGTATTATCCGGATATGGGTATTATCCGGATATGGGTATTATCCGGATATAGAATTCAAAGTCAAATTTAGCGGAATAAGTCAAAAATTCAAATCATGAACCTATAAACAAGACTTTGAATTATATATCCTCCTTTTCTTTCCTTCATTTTTGAATATGTATTTTTATTTCTTTTCTTCCTTTTTGAAAAAATAAGTTCTCTTCACTTCAAAGTAAAAAACTTTTCAATATCATATGAAATTACTTCTACGTTTTACAAGAAAAGGTAAAAATGTGTGTAATAAGGAAATCCATAATAAAAAAGGTAATAATATTTCACTTTCATGTGAGTTTTTTATGCAAATGCAAATTTACCCAATACCAATTCGCCATTGAAGTATAAATATAATTTTTAGCATAATTATAATGTCAGTCAGGTTTTGATACGAAATTTTGCAAAAAATACCGACATTACCACAAAAGTGAGTGGTAGAGGAACTAACCACTGACATGTCGATGATAAATGATATTAATATAGGATAATGTTTCAGGGAAAATGGTACATATTGTCAACCGTATCTGTTTTGAATTCTTTATTTTATATATAATACAACATAAACGACGTGTTAATGTATCTATACATTTCCAATGTGAAGTCATATAGGTAGTTTCTTTGGTAAACAAGCACACGATATACTGGCTTTAATTCAGACACTGCTACCTTCTGACGTTAATGTCCTAAATTCAATTAAGTGGCGCTCTCATGTTTTTGTAGCTTTTCATGGGTGAAATATATTAGGATTTATACGATAAGAATCAGATTTCAAAGAGAATAAATGACAGATTGCCACAGTTTGATACCAACAACAGGGCAAGGAGGGACTTATATAGTCAGAGTAATACCTGCTCAGGTGAGGTGAAATCATCACAGGTGAGAGGTCTCTGTCCAGGTATATAGGTCACTGACTTACAGACAAGGTACTTATCAAATATATAAGTTATTACTGATATATATTTCTTTTGGAAAAAGGGGAGGGAAGAATAAAATATGTATTCGCCAGACTGGAAATGGTGTGAGAAATAAGATTCATATCTTGAAAATGTTTACATCATTTATACAACAAGGTCGATATATATCAGTGAAAAGATATGTTCTATAGCCCCCGGCCTGTACGGCTAATAGTGTCACAGCCTTGTTGTGTTGACGATGTTTCTATATCAATTTGAATTCATTCATCCACATATCTTTATAGATTTAAGTAGACCATATTTAACGTCACTAAACTATGATTCGGTTAATTGAATATTATACAGGATTTTTTCTTCAAAATTTAGATCCAATAATTAGAAACAAATTTTAAAGAAATTTTCTCCTGAACTTTTTAAGTGTTCAAAGAAATGTAGCATATAATGGGAAGAAGTATGTTTACATGTCCTATTGTTTTATCATATGTTACGGTAGTCGGGATGATCCAGAGAAAAACAAAGCACGATAATCTCTCAACAATAGAATACATATAAATGTCATTACAAATCCAACCTATGGGGGCAGTACATGCAAGTACAAAATCCGACCTATGGGGGCAGGTCATGCAAGCACAAAATCCAACCTATGGGGGCAGTTCATGCAAGTACAAAATCCAACCTACTGTGGCAGGTCATGCAAGTACAAAATCCGACCTATGGGGGCAGGTCATGCAAGTACACAATCCAACCTATGGGGGCAGTACATGCAAGTACAAGATCCGACCTATGGGGGCAGGTCATGCAAGTACAAAATCCGACCTATGGGGGCAGTTCATGTAAGTACAAAATCCAACCTATGGGGACAGTGCATGCAAGTACAAAATCCAACCTATGGGGGCAGTTCATGCAGATACAAAATCCAACCGATGGGGGCAGTTCATGCAGATAAAAAAAAACAACCTATGGGGGCAGTTCATGCAGGTACAAAATCCAACCTATGGGGGCAGTTCATGAGTAGTACAAAATCCAACCTATGGGGGCAGTTCAGGCAAGTATAAAAGCAAACCTATGGGGGTAGTTCAGGCAAGTACAAAATCAAACATATGGGGGCAGTTCAGGCAAGTACAAATCCAACCTAAAGGGGCAGTTCAGGCCAGTTTAAAATCAAACCTGTAGGGGCATTTCAGGCAAGTACAAAACCAAACCTATGGGGGCAATTCAGGCAAGTACAAAATCCAACCTATTGGGGTAGTTCAGGCAAGTACAAAATCCAACCTAAAGGGGCAGTTCAGGCAAGTACCAATCCAACCAAAAGGGGCAGTTTAGGCAAGTATGACATCCAACCTATGGGGGTAATTCAGGCAAGTACAAAATTCAACCTATGGGGGCAGTTCAGGCAAGTATAAAATCAAACCTATGGGGGCAGTTCAGGCAAGTACAAATCAAACCTATGGGGGCAGTTCAGGCAAGTACAAAATCCAACCAATGGGGGTAGTTCAGGCAAGTATAAAATCAAACCAATGGGGGCAGTTCAGGCAAGTACAAATCAAACCTATGGGGGTAGTTCAGGCAAGTTCAAAATCAAACCTATGGGGGCAGTTCAGGCAAGTGCAAATTCAAACCTATGGGGGGAGTTCAGGCAGGTACAAAATCCAACCTATGGGGGTAGTTCAGGCAAGTATAAAATCAAACCTATGGGGGCTGTCCAAGCAAGTACAAAATCAAACCTATGGGGGCAGTTCAGGCAAGTACAAAATCAAACGAAAGATGCAACCTTTTTGTCATTCGGTATTTCTAATTTCTACTTCATTTTAAAAGAATACCATGCTTCATTTTTTGATATAATCAAAAATCCTCCGTGTAAGATTCACCGAATATAAAGATAAAAATTCCGTCACTATTGTTCAATAAACGAATCTAAAGATAAACATTCAGTCAGTATTATTCAATAAATGATTCGAAAGATAAAAATTCCGTCATTTTTGTTCTATAAACGAATATAAAGATAAACGTTCCGTCACTATTGTTCAATGAACGAATCTAACGATAAACATTCCGTCACTATTGTCCAATAAACGAAAATAAAGATAAACATTCAGTCAGTATTATTCAATAAACGAAAATAAAGATAAATAGAAACAAAATACTGTGTCATCTGCATACATAATTAAAACCAAAGTAAGTAATTGCAAGTGATAACTTCGGCAATTTGACTTAATCCAGTCGGATTCTATTTCGTTGACGAATAAGCAAAACATTATGGGGGCTAACGCTTCCCTTGGTAATAATCCGACCTGTAAGTCGGACATAGGAGACAACTTACCATCAGGCTTCTCGCTTGAAGTGACACTCTCGTATATAGACTAATAACATTTAGTAACCGCCATCTTAAATATTTTGATACACTATCAAACGCTTTTCTATAGTCTTCAAAAACACAACAAAGTCTTTGATTACTATGTAATTTTTTGTAAATCAAAGTATCAAGTACAAAAATTGCATCTCTTGTTCAACAACCAGACTTTAAAAAAACTGAGCATCCGTAATTCCCTCTATTCAAGATTGAGGTAAACAGCTTAGCCTTATGACTTACGTGATTCCCTCTGTAATTATCTACGTCGTTTTATCCATTTTCTATGCAACGGTATAATATCCTACCTATAATAAGGTATTGAACTATATCAGAAAATTGGTGCAAAACTATCAATATACCCAATAAAATATGCAATAATGACACTGTCTAAACCGACAGATTTACCTGTAGATGACCCTTTTATTGAAACTTATAATTTATCAAGGCTGAAATCTACATCAAACTCATGGTAAGGGTATTTGTTATCAACTTCAACTTTCTCAAGATTCACAGGAGTAAAGTCAACTGTCATATTGGCAATACCTTTATACCTTTCAAATATTGGTAAAAATCATTCAAAGCCAGATTTCCGATATCACTAGTCTTACGTTTAGAAAAAAATAACTTTTGGATCATCACCATCATTCAGAAGATACAATCTCTTCACCCTCGCCTCCTATGTCTTGTATTTCTTCTTCTCACGGACTAAGTCTTCCATTGCTAACGGTTCTACTTATTAAAAGAGCACAAAACGTTTCTGTTTATCAAACCAAAGTTTGTCAGATTCCTTGACATTGTTAAATGACCGGAGTGAGGTTTCATTTTTGTGGTAAGACACCATTATACATTCCTTTTCTCACAATTTTGATCGTTCAAATATTGTACGATTTTGGACGAGCTTGCATTCGTGTAAATTGGTTAAAAAATGATTTCTGCCAATTTGATAGATGAAAATTCATCACCCAAAAAGTCGGTCAATTTCAAAGAACAATTGGTAAGATCGTTTGATTATGTCATGGTTAGATCAGCTCACTGCAGCAGACGACATTTCTGATAAAGTGAAAGAGTGTTACGATTGTTTTCATTGGTTATTTCAACCAATGTGCATTTTGCAGATTTTGTCTTTCTTTGTTGTATATTCAGTAATTAAAACATCTTTTTTGTACATATTTACAATTGCATTGTCAAGTCTCACAATGTCCTGCGGTATTTCACTAGCCGCTATGTTTGTTTACATTGAATAGATACGCTAAGACTTGTGTCTCGTGGTGCATGTCATTTAAAGTTCAATCAACGACACATCTTACAAGTAGGTGATCTAGTGACAAAGCCATGCTAATGTAAATAGAATGTGTTAATGTGTTAAACTTACTGAAGATCATTATGATTTCGAATTTATTTTTGCTTTGATTGTTTCGTTTTTGTTTTTGTCTTGTTTATATATGTTTACTCCTGCTTTACCACATTGTGACTAGCATTCTAAGAAGTTAGTCTATTTGATACAAAGTATATTGACTTCTAAAGAACGCACATCTTGTGGAATATACAGATCTAGAATCTTATTCCACCTATACCTGTTTATGTTATAATATACAGATCTAGAATCTTATTCCACCTATAAACCTGTTTATGTTATAATATACAGATCTAGAATCTTATTCCACCTATAAACCTGTTTATGTTATAATATACAGATCTAGAATCTTACTCCAACTATACCTGTTTATGTTATAATATACAGATCTAGAATCTTACTCCAACTATACCTGTTTATGTTATAATATACAGATCTAGAATCTTACTCCAACTATACCTGTTTATGTTATATAATACAGATCTAGAATCTTACTCCAACTATACCTGTTTATGTTATATAATACAGATCTAGAATCTTACTCCAACTATACCTGTTTATGTTATATAATACAGATCTAGAATCTTACTCCAACTATACCTGTTTATGTTATATAATACAGATCTAGAATCTTACTCCAACTATACCTGTTTATGTTATATAATACAGATCTAGAATCTTACTCCAACTATACCTGTTTATGTTATATAATACAGATCTAGAATCTTACTCCAACTATACCTGTTTATGTTATATAATACAGATCTAGAATCTTACTCCAACTATACCTGTTTATGTTATATAATACAGATCTAGAATCTTACTCCAACTATACCTGTTTATGTTATATAATACAGATCTAGAATCTTACTCCAACTATACCTGTTTATGTTATATAATACAGATCTAGAATCTTACTCCAACTATACCTGTTTATGTTATATAATACAGATCTAGAATCTTACTCCAACTATACCTGTTTATGTTATATAATACAGATCTAGAATCTTACTCCAACTATACCTGTTTATGTTATATAATACAGATCTAGAATCTTACTCCAACTATACCTGTTTATGTTATATAATACAGATCTAGAATCTTACTCCAACTATACCTGTTTATGTTATATAATACAGATCTAGAATCTTACTCCAACTATACCTGTTTATGTTATATAATACAGATCTAGAATCTTACTCCAACTATACCTGTTTATGTTATATAATACAGATCTAGAATCTTACTCCAACTATACCTGTTTATGTTATATAATACAGATCTAGAATCTTACTCCAACTATACCTGTTTATGTTATATAATACAGATCTAGAATCTTACTCCAACTATACCTGTTTATGTTATATAATACAGATCTAGAATCTTACTCCAACTATACCTGTTTATGTTATATAATACAGATCTAGAATCTTACTCCAACTATACCTGTTTATGTTATATAATACAGATCTAGAATCTTACTCCAACTATACCTGTTTATGTTATATAATACAGATCTAGAATCTTACTCCAACTATACCTGTTTATGTTATATAATACAGATCTAGAATCTTACTCCAACTATACCTGTTTATGTTATATAATACAGATCTAGAATCTTACTCCAACTATACCTGTTTATGTTATATAATACAGATCTAGAATCTTACTCCAACTATACCTGTTTATGTTATATAATACAGATCTAGAATCTTACTCCAACTATACCTGTTTATGTTATATAATACAGATCTAGAATCTTACTCCAACTATACCTGTTTATGTTATATAATACAGATCTAGAATCTTACTCCAACTATACCTGTTTATGTTATATAATACAGATCTAGAATCTTACTCCAACTATACCTGTTTATGTTATATAATACAGATCTAGAATCTTACTCCAACTATACCTGTTTATGTTATATAATACAGATCTAGAATCTTACTCCAACTATACCTGTTTATGTTATATAATACAGATCTAGAATCTTACTCCAACTATACCTGTTTATGTTATATAATACAGATCTAGAATCTTACTCCAACTATACCTGTTTATGTTATATAATACAGATCTAGAATCTTACTCCAACTATACCTGTTTATGTTATATAATACAGATCTAGAATCTTACTCCAACTATACCTGTTTATGTTATATAATACAGATCTAGAATCTTACTCCAACTATACCTGTTTATGTTATATAATACAGATCTAGAATCTTACTCCAACTATACCTGTTTATGTTATATAATACAGATCTAGAATCTTACTCCAACTATACCTGTTTATGTTATATAATACAGATCTAGAATCTTACTCCAACTATACCTGTTTATGTTATATAATACAGATCTAGAATCTTACTCCAACTATACCTGTTTATGTTATATAATACAGATCTAGAATCTTACTCCAACTATACCTGTTTATGTTATATAATACAGATCTAGAATCTTACTCCAACTATACCTGTTTATGTTATATAATACAGATCTAGAATCTTACTCCAACTATACCTGTTTATGTTATATAATACAGATCTAGAATCTTACTCCAACTATACCTGTTTATGTTATATAATACAGATCTAGAATCTTACTCCAACTATACCTGTTTATGTTATATAATACAGATCTAGAATCTTACTCCATCAATCCCTGTTAATGTTATAATATACAGATCTAGAATCTTACTCCACCTATACCTGTTTATGGTATAATGTACAGATCTAGAATCTTACTCCATCTATACCTGTTTATGGTATAATGTACAGATCTAGAATCTAACTCCATCTATACCTGTTTATGTTATAATATACAGATCTAGAATCTTACTCCAACTATACCTGTTTATGTTATATAATACAGATCTAGAATCTTACTCCAACTATACCTGTTTATGTTATATAATACAGATCTAGAATCTTACTCCAACTATACCTGTTTATGTTATATAATACAGATCTAGAATCTTACTCCAACTATACCTGTTTATGTTATATAATACAGATCTAGAATCTTACTCCAACTATACCTGTTTATGTTATATAATACAGATCTAGAATCTTACTCCAACTATACCTGTTTATGTTATATAATACAGATCTAGAATCTTACTCCAACTATACCTGTTTATGTTATATAATACAGATCTAGAATCTTACTCCAACTATACCTGTTTATGTTATATAATACAGATCTAGAATCTTACTCCAACTATACCTGTTTATGTTATATAATACAGATCTAGAATCTTACTCCAACTATACCTGTTTATGTTATATAATACAGATCTAGAATCTTACTCCAACTATACCTGTTTATGTTATATAATACAGATCTAGAATCTTACTCCAACTATACCTGTTTATGTTATATAATACAGATCTAGAATCTTACTCCAACTATACCTGTTTATGTTATATAATACAGATCTAGAATCTTACTCCAACTATACCTGTTTATGTTATATAATACAGATCTAGAATCTTACTCCAACTATACCTGTTTATGTTATATAATACAGATCTAGAATCTTACTCCAACTATACCTGTTTATGTTATATAATACAGATCTAGAATCTTACTCCAACTATACCTGTTTATGTTATATAATACAGATCTAGAATCTTACTCCAACTATACCTGTTTATGTTATATAATACAGATCTAGAATCTTACTCCAACTATACCTGTTTATGTTATATAATACAGATCTAGAATCTTACTCCAACTATACCTGTTTATGTTATATAATACAGATCTAGAATCTTACTCCAACTATACCTGTTTATGTTATATAATACAGATCTAGAATCTTACTCCAACTATACCTGTTTATGTTATATAATACAGATCTAGAATCTTACTCCAACTATACCTGTTTATGTTATATAATACAGATCTAGAATCTTACTCCAACTATACCTGTTTATGTTATATAATACAGATCTAGAATCTTACTCCAACTATACCTGTTTATGTTATATAATACAGATCTAGAATCTTACTCCAACTATACCTGTTTATGTTATATAATACAGATCTAGAATCTTACTCCAACTATACCTGTTTATGTTATATAATACAGATCTAGAATCTTACTCCAACTATACCTGTTTATGTTATATAATACAGATCTAGAATCTTACTCCAACTATACCTGTTTATGTTATATAATACAGATCTAGAATCTTACTCCAACTATACCTGTTTATGTTATATAATACAGATCTAGAATCTTACTCCAACTATACCTGTTTATGTTATATAATACAGATCTAGAATCTTACTCCAACTATACCTGTTTATGTTATATAATACAGATCTAGAATCTTACTCCAACTATACCTGTTTATGTTATATAATACAGATCTAGAATCTTACTCCAACTATACCTGTTTATGTTATATAATACAGATCTAGAATCTTACTCCAACTATACCTGTTTATGTTATATAATACAGATCTAGAATCTTACTCCAACTATACCTGTTTATGTTATATAATACAGATCTAGAATCTTACTCCAACTATACCTGTTTATGTTATATAATACAGATCTAGAATCTTACTCCAACTATACCTGTTTATGTTATATAATACAGATCTAGAATCTTACTCCAACTATACCTGTTTATGTTATATAATACAGATCTAGAATCTTACTCCAACTATACCTGTTTATGTTATATAATACAGATCTAGAATCTTACTCCAACTATACCTGTTTATGTTATATAATACAGATCTAGAATCTTACTCCAACTATACCTGTTTATGTTATATAATACAGATCTAGAATCTTACTCCAACTATACCTGTTTATGTTATATAATACAGATCTAGAATCTTACTCCAACTATACCTGTTTATGTTATATAATACAGATCTAGAATCTTACTCCAACTATACCTGTTTATGTTATATAATACAGATCTAGAATCTTACTCCAACTATACCTGTTTATGTTATATAATACAGATCTAGAATCTTACTCCAACTATACCTGTTTATGTTATATAATACAGATCTAGAATCTTACTCCAACTATACCTGTTTATGTTATATAATACAGATCTAGAATCTTACTCCAACTATACCTGTTTATGTTATATAATACAGATCTAGAATCTTACTCCAACTATACCTGTTTATGTTATATAATACAGATCTAGAATCTTACTCCAACTATACCTGTTTATGTTATATAATACAGATCTAGAATCTTACTCCAACTATACCTGTTTATGTTATATAATACAGATCTAGAATCTTACTCCAACTATACCTGTTTATGTTATATAATACAGATCTAGAATCTTACTCCAACTATACCTGTTTATGTTATATAATACAGATCTAGAATCTTACTCCAACTATACCTGTTTATGTTATATAATACAGATCTAGAATCTTACTCCAACTATACCTGTTTATGTTATATAATACAGATCTAGAATCTTACTCCAACTATACCTGTTTATGTTATATAATACAGATCTAGAATCTTACTCCAACTATACCTGTTTATGTTATATAATACAGATCTAGAATCTTACTCCAACTATACCTGTTTATGTTATATAATACAGATCTAGAATCTTACTCCAACTATACCTGTTTATGTTATATAATACAGATCTAGAATCTTACTCCAACTATACCTGTTTATGTTATATAATACAGATCTAGAATCTTACTCCAACTATACCTGTTTATGTTATATAATACAGATCTAGAATCTTACTCCAACTATACCTGTTTATGTTATATAATACAGATCTAGAATCTTACTCCAACTATACCTGTTTATGTTATATAATACAGATCTAGAATCTTACTCCAACTATACCTGTTTATGTTATATAATACAGATCTAGAATCTTACTCCAACTATACCTGTTTATGTTATATAATACAGATCTAGAATCTTACTCCAACTATACCTGTTTATGTTATATAATACAGATCTAGAATCTTACTCCAACTATACCTGTTTATGTTATATAATACAGATCTAGAATCTTACTCCAACTATACCTGTTTATGTTATATAATACAGATCTAGAATCTTACTCCAACTATACCTGTTTATGTTATATAATACAGATCTAGAATCTTACTCCAACTATACCTGTTTATGTTATATAATACAGATCTAGAATCTTACTCCAACTATACCTGTTTATGTTATATAATACAGATCTAGAATCTTACTCCAACTATACCTGTTTATGTTATATAATACAGATCTAGAATCTTACTCCAACTATACCTGTTTATGTTATATAATACAGATCTAGAATCTTACTCCAACTATACCTGTTTATGTTATATAATACAGATCTAGAATCTTACTCCAACTATACCTGTTTATGTTATATAATACAGATCTAGAATCTTACTCCAACTATACCTGTTTATGTTATATAATACAGATCTAGAATCTTACTCCAACTATACCTGTTTATGTTATATAATACAGATCTAGAATCTTACTCCAACTATACCTGTTTATGTTATATAATACAGATCTAGAATCTTACTCCAACTATACCTGTTTATGTTATATAATACAGATCTAGAATCTTACTCCAACTATACCTGTTTATGTTATATAATACAGATCTAGAATCTTACTCCAACTATACCTGTTTATGTTATATAATACAGATCTAGAATCTTACTCCAACTATACCTGTTTATGTTATATAATACAGATCTAGAATCTTACTCCAACTATACCTGTTTATGTTATATAATACAGATCTAGAATCTTACTCCAACTATACCTGTTTATGTTATATAATACAGATCTAGAATCTTACTCCAACTATACCTGTTTATGTTATATAATACAGATCTAGAATCTTACTCCAACTATACCTGTTTATGTTATATAATACAGATCTAGAATCTTACTCCAACTATACCTGTTTATGTTATATAATACAGATCTAGAATCTTACTCCAACTATACCTGTTTATGTTATATAATACAGATCTAGAATCTTACTCCAACTATACCTGTTTATGTTCTATAATACAGATCTAGAATCTTACTCCAACTATACCTGTTTATGTTATATAATACAGATCTAGAATCTTACTCCATCAATACCTGTTAATGTTATAATATGCAGATCTAGAATCTTACTCCACCTATACCTGTTTATGTTATAATATACAGATCTAGAATCTTACTCCACCCATACCTGTTTATGTTGTAATTACAATTCATGATAAATTATTTAAACTCTTATTACATTGTTTTGTTGTTGTTGTGAAAATTGAATGATCAATACGGTATTGAATAACCAATATATGAACAACATTCAATTTCATTTATGGAAGAATTAGTCGAACGGATTATAAATTTTAGAATATTTTGTTATGAATTAAAGCAGATCTGTGACTCTAAAACTAAGACGAACAGACAACACTGCAGTCATGCAGTGTATACTCTTACGGATCAATAACTCTCTAGAGCTAATGTTTTAGCGTTGTATACTTACCCGACTTTAAATAATGATTATTGTATTGTATTGCGCCGTCGTTTTGGTCACCTATTGTGTATGCTATTTAAATGTTTGACATTGATGTTACAATGGCTACCCTGATGTCACTCTAGTTTAATATCAACATTTGCTTGAAACATTGATTCTTTGTTTTGTATCGATGCACATATCGAAAAGCAAGTTGACCTGAACCTGATTAGATTTATGACATGACTTATGTATGTGTTTCTAAAGCTGTGCTACACGTACATTAGCTGTTAAAAACATTAAATGGCAAGACAAAACATAAGTGTTTGGATAAATATTCTAAAAAAAACACAGAAGCTGAAATAGTGACAAGGTGACACACAAGGAAAACTTCCATGACTAAGCTTAAACGAAAATGACTGCTATACCTCATTTGAATATGACGTACACGAATTTGATAGCGTTATAGTTATCATGTAATACGAACATACAATTAAATCCTTATCTAAATGTTATGATGATTGATTAAAAAATTAAATGTTCAAGATTCGCCGCTGTGATTTTACTTCATATTAAGATAAAATTAATGTTTCTGATATTTAAAATTTGAGGGGGCGTTTGTAAATGTCGGTTTTAATGTACAAGGTCAGTGCTATATTCCTGTTACAGTAGTGTGAGCTTGCAAATAGGAAAAAAAACATCAACCACAATTTTTTCGTCAAAATTTCTTCTTGAATATATTATTTTTTATAATTACAATAGTTGTATCTTAATCTCAGTAAATTCCATTCAAACGAAACTGTATTTTTTAAAGAATGACCTTCTCATGGTGTGTAACATATATGGCATACTTAAAGGTGCATTTGTAATATGCGTGGACGTTACCAATTCATGAGTATATCGCAGTAAATTAGAGCAGTTCGGTCCATCAAAGTGTTGTACATTTAATAATCATTGTTAAGCTGTGGTGTCTTCTTAAACTTACGTCTATTTCTGCTATAACAGTGGTGACCTAACAAATCTATGTCTTTTTCTGCTATAACAGTGGTGACCTAACAAATCTATGTCTCTTTCTGCTATAACAGTAGTGACCTAACAAATCTGTGTCTCTTACTGTTATAACAGTGGTGACCTAACAAATCTATGTCTCTTTCTGCTATAACAGTGGTGCCTTCGCCAACATCTGACTCCTACTGCTACAACAGTGGTGACCTTACAAACTTATGTTTCCTACTGCTATAACAGTGGTGACCTCACCAATATCTGACTCCTATTGTTATAACAGTGGTGCCTTCACCAATATCTGACTCCTATTGTTATAACAGTGGTTACTTCTGCAACATCTGACTCCTACTGCTATAACAGTGGTGACCTCACCAACATCTGACTCCTACTGTTATAACAGTGGTGCCTTCACCAATATCTGACTCCTATTGTTATAACAGTGGTGACTTCACCAACATCTGACTCCTACTGTTATAACAGTGTTGACCTCACCAATATCTGACTCCTACTGTTATACCGGGGTGACCTCAAAAACATATGACTCCTACTGTTATAACAGTATCGACCTCACCAATATCTGCCTCCTACTGCTATAACTGTGGTGACCTCACCAATATCTGACTCCTTCTGTTATAACAGTGGTTACTTCACCAATATCTGACTCCTTCTGTTATAACAGTGGTTACTTCACCAACATCTGACTCCTACTGTTATAACAGTGTTGACCTCACCAATATCTGACTACTACTGTTATACCGGGGTGACCTCAAAAACATATGACTCCTACTGTTATAACAGTGGTCACCTCACCAACATCAGACTCCTACTGTTATAACAGTGGTGACCTCAACAACCACAGACTCCTTCTGTTATAACAGTGGT
>NW_018404306.1:0-121 GCF_002113885.1 Mizuhopecten yessoensis | reverse complement strand
GTGACCTCACCAACCACAGACTCCTTCTGTTATAATAGTGGTGACCTCACCAATATCTGACTCCTACTGTTATAATAGTGGTGACCTTACCAACATCAGACTCCTACTGCTATAACAGTGG
>NW_018404305.1:5077-5166 GCF_002113885.1 Mizuhopecten yessoensis | reverse complement strand
ACATACTGGAAAGAAGATGGTGTACACTCTCAAGGTCACTGACACCCTACAGTTTAACTGTACATCTACTTATCTCTGGTGGTTATATA
>NW_018404305.1:0-121 GCF_002113885.1 Mizuhopecten yessoensis | reverse complement strand
AAAGAAGATGGTGTACACTCTCAAGGTCACTGTCACCCTACAGTTTAACTGTACATCTACTTATCTCTGGTGGTTATATATATATACCCTGGTATAATACATACTGGAAAGAAGATGGTGT
>NW_018404304.1:4491-4757 GCF_002113885.1 Mizuhopecten yessoensis | reverse complement strand
GTAAAGACAGCAGCCTATTGTATATCCTACCAGGTTTACAGGGCTATACCATTACTCCTCTACACAGGTCAGTAAAGACTGCAGTCTATTGTATATCCCACCAGGTTTACAGGGCTATAACATTACTCCTCTATACAGGTCAGTAAAGACTGCAGCCTATTGTATTTACCACCAGGTTTACAGGGCTATGACATGACTCCTCTACACAGTTCAGTAAAGACTGCAGCCTATTGTATATACCACCAGGTTTACAGGGCTATAACGTT
>NW_018404304.1:0-121 GCF_002113885.1 Mizuhopecten yessoensis | reverse complement strand
TCATCAATGATAACCACACAAATTCTAACTAACAGTAAAACAGGTTTCAATTACATAGGCCACACTATTACAAAGGGAAGAATTTTTCTTATGTTTCACAATTTCTTAAAATTATTTATTG
>NW_018404303.1:480970-509281 GCF_002113885.1 Mizuhopecten yessoensis | reverse complement strand
CTTGCGGCCAATTGTGGGCCTCGATAGGAAATAATAATATTGTCTCGATAATGCAATATTAATGGTCCTTCAAACTTTTTATCAGTTTGTGTAGACCTGCATGTAAGAGAAAATAAACATTTCCCGATCGCTAGCAATACGGACTTAAATAGGCCTATAAATAATAAATAAGTTCGTGCCAGTACGTAAACGGTACAGTTCTTGAGTTTATTGGTGTCTATCCTAGTCGTTTATTCTGCTTCCATAGTAGCATTCATTCGCTGTAACACGTGCTTCCGGGTCTGATTCTTGTATGATTAGGCCTAACTCCGCCCTAAACTCCGCCTGTTATGCCGCCATTTTGTCCCGCCTACTGCCGTGTAGTGGATGAGCTCTGTGCTGGATGAGAAATAGTCTTTACCCACTGTCGACTGCATTTTTCCAAAATCTACTGCCACAATCGGGTCTGTTTCCGGTTTAAGGGAACGAGCATTATTTTCCGCGAATTTCGTTGGCGATTTAAGCGCCGGCTGTTGTCTTAATGAGAACTAAATCATTAATTCTAGAATTTTAGTTCCTCATTAAGACGACAAACGGCGCTCCATCATAAACGATGTCGAAATCGCGATCGGTATAATACAGAGATTGGCAACTTGCTCTTGGCCTTACCATTGGTCACTGGTATCGAGAGTTACGCTTCACCTGCGCCATATTGGATATGCGGTTCGTTGCATTCAACTCAAATCATAATTATGCCATGAGAAAACATCGCAAATCAACGAAACATTAAAACCGTACGTAGCTACAAAATGTAGCTGAGGTTTCCATGCGGTTTGGGAGTGCTACATTGAATGTAAACTTGAATGATTAAGTTTAGAAAACCCCAAACATCGAAAGATTGCACATCGTGGCTGTGTTTACATATCGGTAATTATTCTGGCTTCAGGAAAACACTATCTCCGTTTTTGTTCTTTAGACAATTTCAAAAAGGTTTTCAGAAATTAATTATATGATAATATTTCTAACCAGGAAATTTAAATGAGGTTGTTACAATACTTGCAAAATTTCATAATTCAGCTGTGAAAAGACAGGTTTTTCTGAGAAATCAAGTTAAAATGGCGGCTCTGATTTTGAGGGTTATTTCTATCATGACAAATTTTGAACACTATCTCCGTTTTTTTTCTTTAGACAATTTCAAAAAAGTTTTCAGAAATTAGTTATATGATAATATTTCTAACCAGGAAATTAAAATGAGGTTGTTACAATACCTGCAAAGTTTGATAATTGAGCTCTGAAAATACACTTTAAAATAACCATGTGAAAATGGCGGCTGTGATGTGCGAGAGTTAATTCCTTTCATGACACCGGCACTCCTTTCTCGTTCATCTTTTTATTTCAAAAACGTATTCAGATATAACATTATATTTCTAACCAGCTTCTTTATATGATCCATATATCTAGGATAAGTGACATGTTGACACGAACTAACGAATACACGATCGAACTCTCACACAGGTAACTCACTGACCAGACTATCGTCACCAGGTCGATAAGCTGTCAAAACAAACACTCGTAGATCATGCGTGATTTTGCGAGATCAGTGAGAGTTGCCAATCTCTGTATTTATACGTCTCTGATAGCATGGAATGAACACGCAATAGATTTGTAAACGAGTGAAACAACACAAATGTACATAGGATGGAAAATAGACACTAGACTTATCAACTAGAGAAATAATACAAATGTACATAGAATTAGATTCCAAACCAGAAGTAACTAATTATATAACTTATCAACTAGGGAAATAATACAAATGTACATAGAATTAGATTCAAAACCAGAAGTAACTAATTCTATAAAAAATAATTATGGCGGTGATCCCCTTCCATATAAATAATATATACATTTCTTTATTTCTATGCATGTTTTGTGGTTTTCTGTTTGGACAAATTGGTACATGTGATGCGTAAAAAATCATTATTTCCAGGAGTAATACCATCCAATGAGGGAGCTTTTGTAATAATACCTCAAATTTGACAAATAGTACATGACAATACATGCTAAGTATACTTTCATTGGTTGTACATTGACACATTTACCAAAGAACACCGTTGAAAAAAAAATCTTTTTTGTGACGGTTTTCATTCTGGAGACCTTATGTTTACACAATGACGTGACGTCATCACCTGGCTCATTGTTCAATTGTTCTACGCCATATATTTTCAAATCACATTGAGATCAAAATTTGGCTTGGCACTCTCTAAGGAGATTCCTGTGGCACTCAAAAGTGTAATCACATGCGTTTATGTCAGTAGGGGTAAAGAGATGGGGCAACTGCCCCTCCCCCCTCCGGCCCCTCCCAAAACCTCGGGAAAGCATTTCCCACCACCCCATCCAAAAAAAACCGCGGGAAAAGACCGCCACCCCAAAATCGCGGGAAAACATTTCCCGTCACCCCACCCCAAAACCAAATTGGTACGACAATGTTTTAGGTGGCGATTTAAGTGTCCGGGTAAGAGGATTATTAAATGTCTAGTTTATTTCTCTGGAACCCTTGAAGTCACCGGGTGCTTTCCCTGCCGTTTTGAAAACCGCGCCAAATAAGAAAGCGCGCTAAACATTTCTCGAACTATTTGAGGACACTAGTCAGAGATAAGAGGATTATTATATGTCGCTAGTCATGATCCCAACTCCAAGGTCGTATCATTCTCCCATACTTATCCGTAAGAAACATTCATTTCAAATTAACCACATACAAAAACAACAACATTCTCCCAAAACTATTCGTAAGAATAAATCATTTCAAATTAACCACTTAAGGATTGGTTGTCATATTTTTGTCGTTGTCAAGGGCAAACCAGGCCGACAAAAAAAAACCAACAAGAAAGTTCCACATTAAACACATCAATTTAATAATTGATTTTTTTTTAATTTAAATGCATATATGTCAATTACCAATTTGTAAACTAACATGTGACCATTTTAATATATGTTGTGGTCATTTAGCGATTTAACTGTCATACAGTAACATTTTAAGACACAACACAGCGGAACATCACCACTTGGCTGTAATAAGGTCAGTGTATCACTACACTGACCTGACCTAATCCCCGTTGTAGTTCATTGGAAAATATGTTACAATGGGACCAGTAGAGTTATCTAGGCACTATGCAGTGCAAATGTAAATATATACAAATACACACAATCTCCCTGTATAAACCCACTCCCGCCAAATCTAAAACAAATGCTATCCAAAAACCGCGGGAAGTTGTATGAGATCAAAACCCAAAACGTACGGGTGTCGATTTAAATGTTCGTTTCAGAGGATTATAACTGAAGGATTCACAGAGCGAAACTGTACGTGTTGTACCAGCTATTTATTTTATCAACACTATACATAAAAACCTGATTACAGAGACACCACTAAATAAACTTGAAACATTTCACTAAAACACCAGACCGAAAACCATCGCCAATTTTTACCTAAGACGAAAAATCAATAAACCTAACACAAACACACCGACCATCAAATACAATAATAATTATCAATCGTACCATTCAATCAAAACCTAAAACGTACGACAACGCTTCAGGTGACGATTTAAATGTCCGGGTAATAGGTTTATTAAAAGTCCAGTTCATTTTCTGGAACCCTTGATGTCGCCGGTTGCTTTCAATACCGTTTTGAAAACTGCACCTATTAAGAAAGCGCGCTAAACATTTCCCAAAACTATTTGGAGACCCTAGTCAGAGATAAGAGGTTTATTAAATGTCACTAGCCATGGTCCCAACTCAAATTTATTTTATCAACAATATACAACATAAAAACCAAAATTCAGAGACACCACTAGTTACACTTGAAACATTTCATTAAAACACGAAACCGAACACCATCGCCTAAGACGAAAAAACAATAAACCTAACACAAGCACACCGACCATCAAATACAATAAAAATTATCAGTAATACCATTCGATCAAAACCCAAAACGTACGACAGCGCTTCAGGTGGCGATTTAAATGTCCGGGTAAGTGGATTATTAAATGTCCAGAATATTCAGAGCTCATATAGATAGTTATAAAGATCTATTACTAACGATTAACATATTTGATCATACAAATGTACCATTAATCATGTTTCTCAAAAATGTCTTACGAATTTATTTTTAAGTGCCATTTCAAGTAAATATCGATCCATATTTTACGAATGCAGAGATTAAGCTTACATACGTATTGTCACCTTGATGAAAACCTGACACATTCAGATCCGGTAAACATTTATTGTGCAGTTTTTGACATTATGATAGGACGTAAAAATATTCTACAACAGCTTATATATATACCTGTTCCATATTTCCAAAGAAATGTTAGCCATTTGTTTATTTGTTCTTAGTACTTTTTCATATTTGTTCTTTATTTTAATAAACATAAACAACACAATATAAGCAAATATGCACATTTTACATCGTTTTTACAAACACACACATACCTATAACAACCATATAGTTAAATGATATATAGCACAATACTTGCATAACATTGAACATTTTCTACAATATTTTAATTATATATCTGTTTCATAACTACAAAGGAAAAGGAAAGTTTATGTTATACACTTTTTGTTCTATTTTATTCCTTTATGTTTAAAGACATACACAACTTAATAAAAACATTTAAACAGACAGAAAAAAATATCAACATAGAGACATAGTTACAAATGTAAACCCTTACATACACCTACAGTAATATATATTACAAGACTTGATATCATTTGAATTAGTTTTATCACTTCGAACAAACAGAGATGAATATTTATTTATACCTTTCCTCCTTTTCAACTAAATGTAAGACTTTTTTCCGTCTTCATAAACATACACAGCACAATACCACCATATAGACAAATATAGCATAACATAGTTATACCAACAAAAAAGTTACTACATTTTCATATCTAAAACGCCTAAAGTCATTTATCGGTTTATTTATTTTTCTTTTATTGTTTTTAATTTGTTCTTAATTTTGATAAACATAAACAACACAATATAAGCAAATAAACACATTTCACAGTTATATATACAAACACATGTACCTGCACACGTATACCTACGAAAGTGATATATAGCACAATACTTTGATAACATTGAAATTAGTTTCCTACAGAGATGATGATATTATAAACACAGTTTTATAGATACATGTTCAATATTTACAAACACATGTTCGACACTTATTTATTTATGTCTAGTTTTTTGTATATTATTTCTTTTTCGTTACCATAGACAGATTTTATTTTTAGAAACATAGAAACAAATGCATGTCCATGCATACCTCTATTAAAGTTATATATAGCAGAATACTTTTACAGCATTTAAATAAGTTTCAGCATTTCAAACAGAGATACAACATTTTATATATAAACCTGTTTCATATTTACAAAGGAATTTAGGACACGTATACTTTTTTGTTTTCATTTTCATAGACTTACACAACACAATGCCGACATACCGACACATTTAAAGGGACATCAAGTGAAGAGCCATATTTTTTTTAATGAATGTTTGTATGCACTTCCACTTATGTTACCTCGCTATCCCCATATTCATAGTCCGTTCCAAATGTCCAGTTTGACCGGGAAAGCCCTGCCAAAAATAGCGGCGATAACGTCACCTGACTAGGCAGTAAACACGAGCGGTATGGGCGAGATGAAACGGTTTCCAAAGGGGCCCCTAGAGAGGGGCGTCAGGCAACTGCAACTTCTTACCGCACTATGAAACCAAGTAATATGAAATCTAAGTCCGTATTAAAACTTATTGAACAGTAGTTATTCATCATCAGAAGTTAATTGTACACTTGCCAATATTCAGAATTTAAATTTATTTAGCTTTAAACATATTTGTTGCCAATAAAATTGAACAAGGGATGGGGCACACGTTTTTACATTTTATCGCAGCCTTCTCCCGTCATACATTTTCAATTAAATGTCAACATGATAATAGGCATAAACATAAAGTATATATATATATAAATATATATTGAATTTAGTACCGGAATGTGACATCTGTACGGGGCTAAACACCTTTCTTCAACCATGGGACAAACCTTTCTGTAAAAAGGAATATTCACGAGACGAATATCCCTTTTCAAATGTTTTCATAAAGTGCATTTATGCAATGACAAACTACACGCGTATAAAATAGAGAAACGTTTGTGAATTTTTTTATTACATCGTACAACTCAATATCTTTGGCCAATTTCTTTTTCTATACCATGCATATACATCTATGTATACTCTCTTTCCCACTTTCACTGTCTCCATACGCTAACACTTAGTAAGTCATATTTGCCATCACACACACTAAACTGTATGGCAAAACCACTACGTGTACATGTAGAATATGTGTCAGATATGGGACGTGTTGTGCTACTTGATAATTAAATGTTTTCAATACTTTTCATAAATTAAAGCATTTCATTTTTGTCCGAAACAGAAGCCGTAGTTATCGGCAGCACGCGTCAATTTTACAACGTAAACAAACGTTTCTTACGCTGCTTTCAATACGTATTCCGATTCTATCTAAAGTCAAAAAATAATTCTTTATAGAGAAAAGGTATGTTACATGATTATACATTCTAAGTCAACGACATATGAAAACATGAACTGTTGAAATATCACGATTAAAAAAAAAAAATGTTACGCGGTCCTATTTACTAAAAGTAGGTTCTCCTTCCTCAGTTATTCAACCTGGACCGTCATTTTGACATTTTTAATCTAGCTGCGATAATGAAGCTTTCTGACGACGAGAGATTTCTTTTATATATTGCGTCGTTGCGCCAGAGGAAGCCGGGTATTCATATTAGTACTAATTTAAATCTTGTATGTAAAAACAAACAAGAAATCGTTTAATTCAGCAATATAATTAAATCATACCATTTTACTGCACCCGGTAATATTATAAATTATGTGAATCTAAAAGCGCACGTATCTCATTTGACCCCGATCACGAGTACCGACAGAGACAGAATACGCCGTGGCTATCACAACAGTAAACCCTTGGAGGGCCTCACGACAAAATCAAACTGCCCAGTTACTTATCCTTCCTTTGACATTAGTTTTGTCATTTCTAACAGAATTCTACAACAGCTTATACATATACCTGTTCCATATTTACAAAGAAATGTTAGTTATAATTTTATTATTTTTATTACCTTTTGACATTTGGTTTTATTTGCACAACCGTTAACGACACATTATCAG
Organism: Mizuhopecten yessoensis; assembly: GCF_002113885.1. Classification (NCBI taxonomy): domain Eukaryota; kingdom Metazoa; phylum Mollusca; class Bivalvia; order Pectinida; family Pectinidae; genus Mizuhopecten; species Mizuhopecten yessoensis. The sequence continues at coordinate 502,048 of NW_018404303.1, read as the reverse complement.
TATATACACATATTTTACATTGTTATACAAACACTCAAGTACCTACATACAAACGTGCATACCTGTACTTCTAATACAGTGATAGAAAGGTCAATTCATACCATTTTTGCACATAGGAATGAAAGGAGCTTATTTCCATTTAAAAAAAAATCATTTTCATAGAAATACACAGGACACTACCAACATATAGACACATTTAACATAGTTAAACAAATAAACACATATCTACCTACATACACCTATTAAAGTGATATATAGGACGATATTTTGATAGCTCTGCAATAAGTTTGATAATTTGAACAAACAGAGGTGAAATTATTCTACAATAATTTTTATATATACTTATTCAATATTTATTTTAATTTTCATGGACAGAAAAAAATCAATACAATAACTACATGCATGCATCTTTAAAAAGCAACTGAATTCTACTCTATCGTTTTAACATACAGAGATGAAAATATTCTACAACGGTTTTGTATACAACATTCTACATGACAAAGAAATGATAGAAACTTGTTTATTTTTTTTGTATTTCATTTTCATTTTTTTTTATTAGCTCTGCAATAAGTTTGATAATTTCGGACAAACAGGGGTGAAATTATTCTACAATAATTTTTATATATACTAATTCAATATTTACAAGAAATGTTAATTGTATATTTATTCATTTTTATATATCTTGTTTTTTCATTTTAATTTTCATAGACAGAAAAAAATCAATAAAATACCTACGTTCATGCATCTTTAAAAAGCAACTGAATTCTACTCTATGTATTTGAAGCATTAATTTCTCTCCCGTGCTATTGGAGTTCAGTAAGTGTGTTTCTTGTCTTTACAAAGGTTGATAACAACAAAGGGTGGCATGGCTAATGATATTATTTGTAATAGACTTTTGGAGTTCAGTAGTTTTGCCTATAAGTATAGTGTCCTCTTTAATTCTACATAAATTACCATACGAATGCCGTTAAGCGATACATTTATACGTCTTAAAGTAATCAAGAAGTTATTACTGACGTCGCTCGACGTCAGTAATAATTTCAGGATTACTTTAAGACGTTAATTGTATATTTATTCATTTTTATTTATCTTGCTTTTTCATTTTAATTTTCATAGACAGAAAAAAATCAATAAAATACCTACATTCATGCATCTTTAAAAAGCAACTGAATTCTACTCTATGTATTTGAAGCATTAATTTCTCTCCCGTGCTTTTGGAGTTCAGTAAGTGTGTTTCTTGTCTTTACAAAGGTTGATAACAACAAAGGGTGGCATGGGTAATGATATTATTTGTAATAGACTTTTGGAGTTCAGTAGTTTTGCCTATAAGTATAGTGTCCTCTTTAATTCTACATATATTACCATACGAATGCCGTTAAGCGATACATTTATACGTCTTAAAGTAATCAAGAAGTTATTACTGACGTCGCTCGACGTCAGTAATAATTTCAGGATTACTTTAAGACGTAAAAATAATACTTTATTACGTATAAATGTATCTCTTAGATACCTAACCCTATGAGCAAAGAGTTCTAATTGTTTTGATTTAAGACGGGTGAATTCAAACGTTGGAAATGAACTGGACATTTAATAATCCTCTGATCTCTGGGCAGGAATAAACTGGACATTTAATAATCCACTTACCCGGACATTTAAATCGCCACCTGAAACGCTGTCGTACGTTTTGGTTTTTGATCGAATGGTATTATTGATAATTTTTATTGTATTTAATGGTCGGTGTGCTTGTGTTAGGTTTATTGATTTTTCGTCTTAGGTAAAAATTGGCGATGGTTTTCGGTCTCGTGTTTTAATGAAATGTTTCAAGTTTATTTAGTGGTGTCTCTGTAATCAGGATTTTATGTATAGTATTGATAAAATAAATAGCTGGTACAACATGTACAGTTTCGCTCTGTGAATCTTTCAGTTATAATCCTCTGACAAGAACATTTAAATCGACACCCGTACGTTTTGGGTTTTGATCTCATACAACTTCCCGCGGTTTTTGGGTAGCATTTGTTTTAGATTTGGCGGGAGTGGGTTTATACAGGGAGATTGTGTGTATTTGTATGTGGTTAATTTGAAATGATTGTTTCTTACGAATAGGTATGGGAGAATGTTGTTGTTTTTGTATGTGGTTAATTTGAAATGAGTGTTTCTTACGGAAAGGTTTGGGAGAATGATGTTGTTTTTGTATGTGGTTTCTTTGAAATGAGTGTTTCTTACGGATAAGTTTGGGAGAATGATGTTGTTTCTGTATGTGGTTAATTTGAAATGATTGTTTCTTACGAATAGGTTTGTGTGTATGATGTTGTTTTTGTATGTGGTTAATTTGAAATGAATGTTTCTTGCGGAAAGGTATGGGAGAATGATACGACCTTGGAGCTGGGATCATGACTAGCGACATTTAATAATCCTCTTATCTCTGACTAGTGTCCTCAAATTGTTCGAGAAATGTTTAGCGCGCTTTATTATTTGGCGCGGTTTTCAAAACGGCAGGGAAAGCACCCGGTGACTTCAAGGGTTCCAGAGAAATAAACTAGACATTTAATAATCCTCTTACCCGCACATTTAAATCGCCACCTGAAACGTTGCCGTACGTTTTTGGTTTTGGGGTGGGGTGGCAGGAAATGTTTTTCCGCGGTTTTGGGGTGGCGGTCAATTCACGCGGTTTTTGGTTTGGGTGGCGGGAAATGCTTTCCCACGGTTTTTGGAGGGGCCGGAGGGGGGAGGGGCAGTTGCCCCATCTCTTTACCCCTACTTATGTCACGTTCATCATCTCAAAGTTCCATATTCATCATTCATATTAAAGGTTCAGGAAAAACAACGTTGCTGAATACTTTAGCCGGAAGGATAAACGTCACCTCAGGGGAGGTAACTCTTAATGGAGTCTCGTTTAGGAAATCACAACGTCGTCGTCTTGGTTACGTTCTTCAGGACGACGTGTTCTTGTCCAATCTAACCATGTGGGAAACTCTTTATGTAAGTTGCAGTGCTTTCTGATCTTTCAGATGATGTGAATTGATATTGATAGTAATGTATCTGAAAAAAATATTTCTCCTCTTTACCACTTTATTTAAGAGCCCAGTAGACGTTTTCATTTCTTTGATTGAATATAATAACATTTCAAAATGTTTTGTAATAATTTGGTGGATAGAAAAATGTGCATGTTTTTGTTTCAATCTATTTTTGCATTGAATATCAGTATAATAAACTTGCCATTTTTTATCTTAGTTTACAGCAATTTTAAGTATGCCGAGCTGCATTCCAATGACAAAGAAATTGGAAAGAATACACAGTATAGTGGATTCGTTTGGCCTTCAAAATTGTCTTCATACAGGTGGGTTTTGTTTGAGCATTCCAATCCGATATTGATGTCATTTGTTGGTAATAAAAAATCTTATACATGTATAATAAAATAATCAAATTTACAATCGATGTTAAAATCGCATTTAATCATGCATCATATAAGAGTGTAATCGTATCATGGCATATTTTCAAGATTTCCATCAATCATACATTTATTAATTTGTTCGTTTTGACATAAATGTTAAAAGTGTTATGCTATGAACAGGGACGGACTCGTTTCTATAGTTGTAGGAGACATTTTCACCCGCGGGTTATCAGGCGGAGAGAGAAAGAGGGCTACCATTGCATGTGAGCTTCTCCGAGACCCAGATATACTCCTCGTAGACGTGAGTTACCATCAGTTGTGAAATACGAATAATTTGTATAGTCCTCTTGTTTTATTGTTGATCATTTTCAACGTTCATAGAAGACATACCATGTGATTATGCTCACGTTTGGATTTTGACATCATTGCATTTTTAATTAGACTTTTATTTGCATATCAGACGATTATTTTCACAATTGTAAAAATAATTTTGTACTTTTTTCACTGAGTAAAAACATCTTCTAAATTGGGCGAATATACAATATTCATTGCTGGTATTCCGGATTCAGCTAGCAACCCAATATTGTCATTTATGGCGCGATATAGAATGATAATTCTTTTTGTTTTTTGCTCCGTTGAACCTGATTGTAACTCCATTTGAATAAATACACATTTTGACCAGGAGCCAACATCTGGTTTAGACACGAGTGCTGCACACAACCTGATGGTACAACTGAAAAACTACGCTACACAACACAAGAAGATTATAGTGACCACCATTCACCAGCCCTCCAGCCAAGTATTCCTTATGTTTTCAACCTTACTGCTCCTAGTGGAGGGACAGGTATTTACGGTTTTATATAATGATTTCTTATGAAAAGGTCCACAGTAATTTTCAAATACCTTGAAATATTTCTTCCATGCATATAAATATATGGCAATTACCTCAAATGATTAATATAAACATCCCTAACAGAATTCTTTAAAAGTGTGGATATTTTTTTAGAAAGGCGATAAGACACCTGAGATAACTCAACTGGTTCATTAAAGGTACAACATAGTTAGCATTTACGTCAAAAACAGTGATGGTTTAGGATAAAAAGTAAGTAATTTGTGGTAAAAATCTGTCTTTGATCACATGTTTGTTTTATAGTATGTGTACAAGATACAAGGTACAAGATACAAGATACTAGATACAAGTTACTAGATACAAGATACAAGATACTAGATACAAGATACTAGATACCAGATACTATATACAAGATACTAGATACAAGATAAAAGATACTAGATACTAGAAATTAGAAACAAGATACTTAATACTAGATACAAGATACAATATACTAGATTCAAGATACAAGATAATAGATACAAGATACTAGATACTAGATACAAGTTACAAGATACAAGATACTAGATACAAGATAATATATACTAGATACAAGATACTAGATACTAGATACTAGATACAAGTTACAAGATACAAGATACTAGATACAAGATACTAGATACAAGACACTAGATACTAGATACAAGATACAAGATACTAGATACAAGTTACAAGATACAAGATACTAGATACAAGATAATAGATACAAGAAACAAGATACAAGATACTAGATACAAGATACTAGATACTAGATACAAGATAATAGATACTAGATACAAGACACTAGATACAAGATACTAGATTCAAGACACTAGATACTAGATACAAGTTACAAGATACTAGATACATGATACTAGATACAAGATAAAAGATACTAGATACAAGTTAATAGATACAAGATACTAGCTACAAGATAATAGATACAAGATACAGGATACTAGATACAAGATAATAGATACAAGAAAAAAGATACTAGATACAAGATCCTAGATACTAGATACAAGTTAGAAGATACAAGATACTAGCTACAAGATAATAGATACTAGATACAAGATAATGGATACAAGATACAAGATGCTAGATACAAGATACAAGATGCTAGATACAAGATACAAGAAACTAGATACCAGATAATAGATACAAGAAACAAGATACTAGATACAAGACACTAGATACAAGATACTAGCTACAAGATAATAGATACAAGATACAAGAAACTGGATACCAGATAATAGATACAAGATACTAGCTACAAGATAATAGATACAAGAAACAAGATACTAGATACATGATACTAGATACAAGATACAAGAAACTAGATACCAGATAATAGATACAAGATACTAGCTACAAGATAATAGATACTAGATACAAGTTACAAGACACTAGATACAAGATACAGGATACTAGATACAAGATACAAGAAACTGGATACCAGATAATAGATACAAGAAACAAGATACTAGATACATGATACTAGATACAAGATCCTAGATACAAGATACTAGACACAAGACACTAGATACTATATACAAGATAATAGATAAAAGATACAAGATACTAGCTACAAGATAATAGATACAAGAAAAAAGATACTAGATCCAAGATACTAGATACAAAATCCAACGTCGCGTACAGGTTACCAAGGAACATTAGCTCTTGAGAGCTATTTTTTCGACAAACATATGTAAAAATAACGATAACATATTATATTACAAGTAAAGGGAGATAATCACATATATTAATAATAAAACAGTAATAATCACCACAGTAAAAGAAAGTATACATATCCCAGGTTTCTAAGTGATTGGGAGTCCCCTACCTACAAAGGCTCCCGGGAAATATATATAAAAATGGTGTTAATATATGAAAAGCATTAAATGTGATTACAGATAAGTAATATTTAGAATAGGTAAATAAAAGACAGTTAATAGTGAATGAATACTTGTAAATCATACAAGAATTACTTAGGACTTAGGATTAAAACACTATGAAGTGGAATATTCATACAATGCTTATATAACAAAGAATAAAAATTGACAGAATATACACTATTATAGTGTGAATTAAAAATGATACCGAAATCAATTAACAAAATTTATCAAGTTTTGTAAAAAAATATTTTTTTAGAAAATATGGAATTAAAATACAAATAAGATGCAGCAAAAATATAGAATAGAATTGAAACATATAAGAAATGAGATAAGACAATAAAAGTATCACACAATCCAAAATGTCAGGTGGCAGAGGTAACTAGGGCACAGTATGAAATATCACTCTTTGCAGATATTGCAAAGACAGATGGGGCCATCCCAGGAATGGACCAGCCTCCTGAATTCTTTGAAGTTTTCAACTTTTCTGAAGTCATTTGGGAGACTGTTCCACACCCGGGTGGTGTGGACCGGGCCCTGTGTACATATTCAATTTGTTTCAAATGATTTCACGTTCCAAGAAAGCTGACAGTTGTGCAAATAAGGATCATCAATCGACGTTATCATACTTTCGTATTGCTAAGTAGGTTATCCTCTTTAAATGACCATTGCACAACTTTGCCGGTACTTCGGAATTAAGTTTAAAATTTAACAGCAAATCAGCTGATTACGAGAATGAATGAATACGGACATAGACTTCTGCAGAAAGGTTGTATCAAACATTTCAATGTTGCTGATTTTTCGATTTCGTTAGAATTATTGTGCATTATTGCACTTATTACAAGTTCTTAAACAATAAGAGAATAAGTCGACACCCTTATGAAAAATTAACATAACCCAAACCCCTCCGATAAAACGTTTGTCTTAAAGTGGTTTTAGTACTATAAAAACATTATAATTTTGTTGGACAAGAAATTATTGTCATTGAAAATGAAAGCAATTACAATTTTAAATAACTGATCAATTGATTTCTTTCAAACCTTTTATTCTTCAGATAATCTTAGCGTAATAAGGTCAAGAGTACCATTGCATCTTTCCACTTAGCCTATTCTCCCTTCTGTAGAAGGAGTTCTTTTGGCTAAGAGTAACTTCCCCTTTCCAGTTTTTTATGTGCTTTGCGGCCCATAAATTCAATACTCATGTTGATGCTTTGTTTGTATAATTTCTAAATACCAATATTGGTAGATTGTAGGCCTTGTAATTTAATAGTTCCGAGTTCGATAGGGGTTGGTCCGGGATGTGGCCTATGCATAGCTAACAGTATCACTTACGCTAATCCATCCAGATCACGAACAAGTATATAATATAGTTTTAATTGTTGATACCTTTTACCTGAATCCACTTATCTATACTACTTCTTTGACGATATAAAACCGCATAGTTTAATATACATGTATGTGTTTTCCTGAAACATGTTTTTTTTTTTGACAAATAGCAGTTGTAACAAAAAGACAAAACAAATGTAACACGAGAAAATAGGTGAGACCAAGGATTCTAAATTACCTTCAAATGTTGATTTTCGTGCCTATTAAACTCAAACCACGTCATTTGATTTACTCAAATAGTTGAGTGGCTCATTAGAAAGTGCTCATTTCTTTTAAAAAGATGACCGAGGTTCGATTCCTTGGTAGAACGTGAAAAGGTATAATTCACCTGCCCGATACCATTGGTTTTAACAAGGAACTCTCCCGGTTTTAATACGCCCGTCGAATGACTGGACGTATTATGTTTTCACGCGGGCAGTTTCCGCTCAATAACTTGAGTAATTTTGAATGGGTTCATTTCAAACTTGGTAGGAAGGTTCATTGCCATAAAGGTTTCCGCTTAATATCTTCAGTAATTTTGAATAGATTCATTTCAAACTTCATAGGAAGGTTCATTTCTTTGAAAGCATGCAGAAGTTCGATAACCATTATCAGCCAGTTATTAAAGGAAGTTATGGCCCTTTATAGAACTTACGTAAAGGTTTCCGCTTAATAACTTCAGTAATTTTGAATAGATTATTTCAAACTTCATAGGAAGGTTCATTTCTGAAAGCTTACCATAACCAATATTATTTACCGGTTATTTACGGAGTAATGGCCCTTTGTAGAATTGCCGAAACAGTTTTCGCTCAATAACTTGAGTAATTTTGAATGGATTAATTTCAAAATTGGTAGGAAGGTACATTGCCATGAAAGCTCGGGCGAGTGTGATAACCAAAATTATTTGCCGGTTATTTATGCAGTTATGGACCTTTGTAGAATTGAAAAGTAAAATTTCTTTTAAAAAGGCGGCCGAGGTTCGATTCCTTCGTCGAACATGGAAATGTATAGTCCACCTGCTCCCGGTGTTTTCCCCACATAAAATCACAATTGGCGCTTTATGATGATGTAAATAGGTAAATTTGTATACTGAATAATCCAATCAGCTGTTCATTTCGGAATTTATCATGTATTCAAATCAATCATTTATCATGACACTACATGTTCTCATTCACCAAGGGCACCTTATCTTTCATTTGTATTTGATGATTAAGATATATAATTAACGAATCAGGGGCCCGGTTTTTTAGGAATTGGTGTAGGAGAGGTTCCTTATGAGGCATATTCTCCGATTTTGACAACATTTTATGCTTATTAAAATGTTGGAGAGGCATACATACACAATATAAAAAAGTCTTGGCTGCGTATTATTCCTTTATACTGTATATCATTATTTATATTTCTTTTTAGGTAGCTTATTTTGGCTCGGCGGGGTGTGCTCTTGACTATTTGACTAGTCTAGGGATACCATTTGAGGACGAATACAATCCTGCTGATATCTTATGTAGGTGGAGGATTGGGTTTATCGTTAACCCCATTCAAGTAATCACTAGTGAACTTTGTTGTCATATTATGTTTTAACTTCCCTTGACGAGCTGTCTGTTTTGGAATCGGTTATCGGCAAATATACCATGATACAGAATTTATCTGTATTCCTATAGGGGATTTCGTTTCAATGTTCCATAAAATGTAGTGACCATTAATTGCTAAAGCTTAAGGTGAGTGTTTGGTTGATGAGTAGAGAACAAGATATTCATTGTTGCATAAGGTGACAGATATTAATGAGAAACGATTAGGTAATTTCCGTTATATTTTCAGTTTGACCTCATGCTATGATTTGTCCTTGATTTCTCTAATCGTATGAAAGAAAACCCCAACAATTTCCGATTTGAAGACATCTATGTGTTAAATGAAAGTTTTAATTTTCCAAATATGTACTTATTTGTAACCACTTTATATAATTTTTAATTGCAGTGGAAGTGGTGACGTCACGCAATGACATCATCAGTATAATCAAACAGGCAGGCTTACATAAAAGGTACATTTTTGTAGGTACACCACGTTTATATACTAATGGTCTCGTCACTTAAATCCTCGTATCATTTTAAAGTCATGTTTCAAGGCTGTATCTGTTTTTATTTGGGCAATCGATGGTATTAATTTATCTTACAGATATAACAGTTTGTTGTCAGCCAGAAGATTTCCTCAAGGTTCTCAGTCTGATGTCGCGGAAATTCCTAAAAATGACGGTACGCTGATAATCAATATTTTTGCATTCCCAGCCCAGTTCTTCATTATGTCAAATTTTATATAACACACCAGAAAAAACGTAAATAGAGAAACAGTGACTCACCTAAAAAAAAAAGTATAGTGTTCCGCTGACTGTGTAAACGACCCATCAAATTATTGGATTTTGAGCATGTTTGTACGTGATCGTGACATACAATATGTGTATGTCGACTTCATCTCACGACAAAAATGCGCCTATTCACAGTAAATCTCGAGATCTTAGGCATAACACACGAACAGGTATGTCTGATGAATTCACTTAGAGGCGTCTGAAACATTTCAAATTCGGTTCTTTCATAGACAATATTTATTTATTTCATTTTTTAAATTATAAAAAAGTAAAGAAACAAGACATGTTAATTATCTACTGTACGGATGTATATCTCACGAACTTTATTTATTAGTCTGAAATTGCTTACATCAGGAGATAATAAGCTATCACCAGAAACTAATAATTATATATTATCTAAAGTTAAGAAATTAATTGATTTAACTAAAAGATTCATCTAACTCGAAAATGATTAGTATATTTTTATTAAATACTTACCGTTATATCAATCTGCTCCTGGTATGTGTGTGTGTGGGTNTATTAATTCAAACATATATACATATTTTCCATAAAAATGTCCATCTATTTCAATAAGTAATTAAATATCGATAATTTTGTAAATATATCTTATTATTCTGTGTAAATGTATATATGTTAATTGTACCGGTTCAGGAGAAGACTAATATAGGCACTGCTTGTTGTCTAATCCTTTTGTAAATAACAATAAAATTTGTTGAAACCAAACGAACTTTATTTAACAGATAATTCTGGCTCTGCTGTTTTGGAGATTGTCGTTGGTGAAGGAGAGAAAACTCACCGATGGCCCTCCTCATTCTGGACTCAGCTTACAGTTCTAAGCTGGAGATCTTTCAAACAGGCGAAAGGGAACATGTCGCTGCTTGATGTTGCGCTTCCAGTTGTTTTGGCCATCACGGCGTCTCTTATTTTCTTCCAAATTGGGAACCTAGAAACGTCTGCTAGGGACAAACTTGGTTTGGTACGTATTGCACAATTAACCTAACTTATCATTCATACTTTTGTTCTCCATATAATTTGTTATGACATCATTGAATTTAAAATATTTTGTAATTCAAAGTTTAGCGGCAGTAGCAGTTACTCGCTTTAGTTTGAAGGCATGTTTATAAGATAATTGGGGTTTAACACGTTACTAACGCCGCTTGTGTAATCAATTACGCATGGTAATGCTGAAATACAAATTTAAAATGCAATCGATTCAGTCTTTTAATGTTGAAACCTATCGGCTGTATCGAACTTTTGCTAATATATTCCAGGCTCAGTTGTTCAAAGGGTCATTGGTTATATTAATGTTTAACGACAATTTTCAACCTCTAATAATATGGGCAGTATACAAGATAAAAAAAAAACAACTCGTAGTACTCGTAGTTTTGCATATTATTTTACTGAATTTAAGTATTTCCTATCTGGAAAGTTTTAACTATTATAAAGATGCAAACAAGCATTGGCTAATCACCTTTAGAACAACTGGGCCCTGTTCTTCACCAAATGAACTGCATACATTGCTCAGTCTCAATATGTGTTAAAAGTAGGTCAACAGTGTCGGTGTATATAATTCACAGGTTTTCTTCACCTTTGCTTTCATGGGGTTTGATATGTCTTCAGCTACAGTTAAAGGTTGTAAGTATAAAAAATTAACATTGAATGACAGTTTACTTTTTCATTCATTGTTTTTCCACCAATGTTTTACGGTCGTGATACATGTCGAATTTCATACCATTCTACTTCCACAAAATACCTGCAAGTGTTGAATATTGCATGTTCAGCAAAAAAATATCTGAATGTTTTCCATTGGTCATCACGAAATAAAAGTGACAACGTTAAAATACACATTTGTAATTGTTTTGGTGCAATATGATATTGTTAGATGTTGTCAAGTTGGTTCTTGTCATTTTTGTAATAAAGTACTAGATTTGACGTATTGACCTGACTCCGGTCTTCTATAAAGTTTTAGTTTCTGGATCTCCCTTTGTTTTCTAATACAATGTATATATGTGAATTGACAGTTCAATGACTATATATTGTCCTTGATATTTCAACTACAGTAAATCAATAGAAATTGCAAATAAAATGTGCAGATAAATTTCTATGTTTTCGGTTTGTTGAAGTGGATGCTGAGAGAGGCGTGGTGTATAAGGAAAGGACTGCGGGTATCTACAGACTGTCGGCCTACTACCTGTCTAAGATGATCAGTGAGATACCAGTGGTGTTGGTCAACCCTGTCGTGATGGTTACCATTATTTACTGGGTTGCTGGCCTGGGTGGGGTGGATGGTTACGTCGTTTACCTCAGTATCGGGATACTGTACAACCTTATGATGCAGGTAGACATCGATGTAGTCATAAAACCTATCAGTAAATAAACATACCTCGCCTTTGAAGATAAAAGTTGATGTTACATGATATTTTACACAGTACCATCAGTGTTAAAGATTTGATCACTTTAAGTTTTACGAAAACTTACTACTGAGTTAATGTTACTATAACTTGATATTAAGACAACCTCTAACCACTACAAATACCCACCTGACAGCGTACCATAAATTCACGGTTAAGGTAAAATAAAGTTGTATTTTAGCCACAAATACACTTGTATGTTTAATTTCATTTCGAATTTCTGGAGTTGAATTGTCGTTTCAGAGTGTTGCCCTTGTCATTGGATTATTCAGCGTTGACCTTCGCTTTAATATGGGAGTCGTTATGATGTGCTTGGATGCGAGTTTCATCCTTGGTAATTATCAGAGTATTTATACTATACAGTTATTCTGCATTATTCTGTAAAGATCATTTGTGCAAATGTACATATGTATACAATATAAACAGCAATGCAATAAGTGCCAAGACAAACCATTTGGTGGAATACTGTGATGGGTGCCTTTCGGCATGGTATTTCAGTGAGGTAGCACTCTAAAGTCGGCATCAGATTCGCGCTATCGTAAAAAGGCAACTGCGTCAACATACCCTGCCTCCGGCACACATTCACACAAGCATACATACACTACACACATGGAGGCACGTCCATACATGATCTTAACTGTTAATAGGACGTTACACAAAATAAAACCGAACAAGAAAAAATGATATCGGAAATCGGAAGGAATCTATCATCGGGTCAATTCATCTTATCGTAAACACCTGTTTGAAGTTAAAAAACGTAAACAAAATATGGTTTAAATGGCTATCGTCAACAGAATTACTAACGGTTAGGACTTAAACCTATTCCCCTCGAAAATCTTTCGGAATTTCTATTATGGACAGTGATTAGGGTGTTCAGTCTTATCAAAGGAAGAGAGACAATATCCTGCCTTTGGAGAAAATATGTTTTTAAAGCACATTTTTGTACAGTTGCAAAATGAATCTCATACTTGTTATTATTGTTATATTTGCCATATAATAAAAATGGGTGGGATTAGGAGTAACATCTAACATATTTGTTATCATTGTTATATTTGCCATATAATAAAAATGCGTGGGCTTAGGAGTTACATCTAACATATTTGTTATTATTGTTATGTTTGTCATATAATAAAAACGGGTGGGCTTAGGAGTAACATCTTACATATTTGTTATCATTGTTATATTTGCCATATAATAAAAATGGGTGGGCTGAGGCGTAACATCTAACATATTTGTTATTATTGTTTTATTTGCCATATAATAAAAATGGGTGGGCTGAGGCGTAACATCTAACATATTTGTTATTATTGTTATGTTTGCCTTATAATAAAAACGGGTGGGCTTAGGAGTAACATCTTACATATTTGTTATCATTGTTATATTTGCCATATAATAAAAATGTGCGGGCTTAGGAGTAACATCTAACATATTTGTTATTGTTATTATATTTGCCATATAATAAAAATGTGTCGGCTTAGGAGTAACATCTAACATATTTAACATTAAATGCATTTTGTCAAAGCAGGTTTAGCATTCAAGCTGTATATGGAAAAATCATCATGATATGAAAAATGAAAATGAATGCCATATAATAAAAATGTGTGGGCTTAGGAGTGACATCTAACATATTTGTTATTATTGTTATATCTGCCATATAATAAAAATGTGTGGGCTTAGGCGTAACATCTAACGTATTTGTTATTATTGTTATATTTGCCATATAATAAAAATATGTGGGCTTAGGAGTAACATCTAACATATTTTTTATTATTCTTATGTTTGCCATATAATAAAAATGTGTGGGCTTCGGAGTAACAGCTAACATATTTGTTATTGTTGTTATATTTGGCATATAATAAAAATGTGTCGGCTTAGGAGTAACATCTAACATATTTGTTGTTGTTGTTATATTTGCCATATAATAAAAATGTATCGGCTTAGGAGTAACATCTAACATATTTGTTGTTGTTGTTATATTTGCCATATAATAAAAATGGGTGGGATTAGGAGTAACATCTAACATATTTGTTATTATTCTTATGTTTGCCATATAATAAAAATGTGTGGGCTTAGGAATAACATCTAACATATTTGTTATTATTGTTTTATTTGCCATATAATAAAAATGGGTGGGCTTAGGAGTAACATCTAACATATTTTTTATTATTCTTATGTTTGCCATATAATAAAAATGTGTGGGCTTCGGAGTAACAGCTAACATATTTGTTATTGTTGTTATATTTGCCATATAATAAAAATGGGTGGGATTAGGAGTAACATCTAACATATTTGTTATCATTGTTATATTTGCCATATAATAAAAATGTATCGGCTTAGGAGTAACATCTAACATATTTGTTATTGTTGTTATATTTGGCATATAATAAAAATGTGTCGGCTTAGGAGTAACATCTAACATATTTAACATTAAATGCATTTTGTCAAAGCAGGTTTAGCATTCAAGCTGTATATGGAAAAATCATCATGATATGAAAAATGAAAATGAATGCCATATAATAAAAATGTGTGGGCTTAGGAATAACATCTAACATATTTGTTATTATTGTTTTATTTGCCATATAATAAAAATGTGTCGGCTTAGGAGTAACATCTAACATATTTGTTACTATTGTTATGTTTGCCATATAATAACAACGGGTGGGCTTAGGAGTAACATCTTACATATTTGTTATCATTGTTATATTTGCCATATAATAAAAATGGGTGGGCTTAGGAGTAACATCTAACATTTGTTATTATTGTTATATTTGCCATATTATAAAAATTTGTGGGCTTAGGAGTAACATCTAACATATTAGTTATTATTGTTATATTTGCCATATAATAAAAATATGTGGGCTTAGGAGTAACATCTAACATATTAGTTATTATTGTTATATTTGCCATATAATAAAAATGTATCGGCTTAGGAGTAACATCTAACATATTTAACATTAAATGCATTATGTCAAAGCAGGTTTAGCATTCAAGCTGTATATGGAAAAATCATCATGATATGAAAAATGAAAATGAATGCCATATAATAAAAATGTGTGGGCTTAGGCGTAACATCTAACGTATTTGTTATTATTGTTATATTTGCCATATTATAAAAATTTGTGGGCTTAGGAGTAACATCTAACATATTTGTTATCATTGTTATATTTGCCATATAATAAAAATGTATCGGCTTAGGAGTAACATCTAACATATTTAACATTAAATGCATTTTGTCAAAGCAGGTTTAGCATTCAAGCTGTATATGGAAAAATCATCATGATATGAAAAATGAAAATGAATGCCATATAATAAAAATGTGTGGGCTTAGGAGTGACATCTAACATATTTGTTATTATTGTTATATCTGCCATATAATAAAAATGTGTGGGCTTAGGAATAACATCTAACATATTTGTTATTATTGTTATATCTGCCATATAATAAAAATGTGTGGGCTTAGGAGTAACATCTAACATATTTGTTATTGTTGTTATATTTGCCATATAATAAAAATGTGTCGGCTTAGGAGTAACATCTAACATATTTAACATTAAATGCATTTTGTCAAAGCAGGTTTAGCATTCAAGCTGTATATGGAAAAATCATCATGATATGAAAAATGAAAATGAATGCAGATAAACCTACCAGATATATAAATGGTAACGGTTGCCTCTTAGTGTACCAATTCGAGTGACATTAACTTTTATTTTAAGGAGGATTTTATGTTGTCAACCCCCCAGAGTGGTTGTGGTGGTGTAAATACCTTGCCTTTTTCCACTACCCCTCGGCCGCGACACTGACGTACCTAATGTCAGATATCCCTCCTGTGTGGTAAGTAAATGCCATAAAAAAACCCACTCCTCGGCCGTGACACTGACGTACCTAATGTCAGATATCCCTTCTATGTGGTAAGTAAATGCCATATAAACCCCCCCTCCTCGGCCGCGACACTGACGTACCTAATGTCAGATATCCCTTCTATGTGGTAAGTAAATGCCATATAACCCCCCACTCCTCGGCCGCGACACTGACGTACCTGATGTCAGATATCCCTCCTGTGTGGTAAGTAAATGCGATAAAAAAACCCACTCCTCGGCCGTGACACTGACGTACCTAATGTCAGATATCCCTCCTATGTGGCAAGTAAATGCCATATAAACCCCCACTCCTCGGCCGTGACACTGACGTACCTAATGTCAGATATCCCTTCTATGTGGTAAGTAAATGCCATATAAACCCCCCCTCCTCGGCCGCGACACTGACGTACCTAATGTCAGATAACCTTCCTATGTGGTAAGTAAATGCCATATAAACCCCCACTCCTCGGCCGTGACACTGACGTACCTAATGTCAGATATCCCTCCTATGTGGCAAGTAAATGCCATATAAACCCCCACTCCTCGGCCGCGACACTGACGTATCTAATGTCAGATATACCTCCTGTGTGGTAAGTAAATGCCATATAAACCCCGACTCCTCGGCCGCGACACTGACGTACCTAATGTCAGATATCCCTCCTGTGAGGTAAGTAAATGCCATATAAACCCCGACTTCTCGGCCGCGACACTGACGTACCTAATGTCAGATAACCCTCCGGTGTTGTAAGTAAATGCCATATAAACCCCACTCCTCGGCTGCGACACTGACGTACCTAATGTCAGATAACCCTCCTGTGTGGTAAGTAAATGCCATATAAACCCAACTCCTCGGCCGTGACACTGACGTACCTAATGTCAGATATCCCTCCTGTGTGGGAAGTAAATGCCATAAAAAAACCCACTCCTCGGCCGTGACACTGACGTACCTAATGTCAGATATCCCTTCTATGTGGTAAGTAAATGCCATATAACCCCCCACTCCTCGGCCGCGACACTGACATACCTAATGTCAGATAACCCTCCTGTGTGGTAAGTAAATGCCATATAAACCCCACTCCTCGGCCGCGACACTGACGTTCCTAATGTCAGATAACCCTCCTGTGTGGTAAGTAAATGCCATATAAACCCAACTCCTCGATGTCAGATAATCCTCCTGTGTGGTAAGTAAATGCCATATAAACCCAACTCCTCGATGTCAGATAATCCTCCTGTGTGGTAAGTAAATGCCATATAACCCCCCACTCCTCGGCCGCGACACTGACATACCTAATGTCAGATAACCCTCCTGTGTGGTAAGTAAATGCCATATAAACCCAACTCCTCGATGTCAGATAATCCTCCTGTGTGGTAAGTAAATGCCATATAAACCCAACTCCTCGATGTCAGATAATCCTCCTGTGTGGTAAGTAAATGCCATATAAACCCAACTCCTCGATGTCAGATAATCCTCCTGTGTGGTAAGTAAATGCCATATAAACCCCCACTCCTCGGCCGCGACACTGACATACCTAATGTCAGATAACCCTCCTGTGTGGTAAGTAAATGCCATATAAACCCCCGCTTCTCGGCCGCGACACTGACGTACCTAATGTCAGATATCCCTCCTGCGTGGTAAGTAAATGCCATATTAACCCCCACTCCTCGGCCGCGACACTGACGTACCTAATGTCAGATATCCCTCCTGTGTGGTAAGAAAATGCCATATAAACCCCACTCCTCGCCCGCGACACTGGCGTACCTTATGTCAGATAACCCTCCGGTGTGGTAAGTAAATGCCATATAAACCCCACTCCTCGGCCGCGACACTGACGTATCTAATGTCAGATATCCCTCCTGTGTGGTAAGTAAATGCCATATAAGCCCCACTCCTCGGCCGCGACACTGACGTACCTAATGTCAGATATCCCTCCTATGTGCTAAGTAAATGCCATATAAACCCAACTCCTCGGCCGTGACACTGACGTACCTAATGTCAGATATCCCTCCTGTGTGGAAAGTAAATGCCATATAAACCCCCCACTCCTCGGCCGCGACACTGACGTACCTAATGTCAGATATCCCTCCTGTGTGGTAAGTAAATGTCATTTAAACCCCCAACCCTCGACACTACATTGACGTACCGGTAGTCAGATAAATCTCCTGCGTGGTACATTGTAAGTTATGACTTTATCCTGCTAGATAACCCCTTCGCCCCTTCACTGACGTACCGGTACCGATGATAGATATCCCTCCTTTGTAGTAAGTAAATGACTTTATCCTTCTATATTACCCCTCCCTCCTACACTGACGTACCCGATGTCAGATATTCCTCTTTTGTGGTAATTAAATGTCTTTATCCTGCTATATTACCCCTCCGCCCATACATTGACGTACCCGATGTCAGATATCCCTCCTTTGTGGTAAGTAGATGACTTTATCCTGCTATATTACCCCTCCGCCCATACACTGACGTACCTGTTGTCAGATATCCCTCCTGTGTAATAAGTTATGGGTTTGTCCTGCTATATTACCACGCCGCCCCTACACTGACGTACCTGTTGTCAGATACCCCTTCTTTGTGGTAATTAAATGACTTTATCCTGCTATATTACCCCTCCGCAGCTACAATGACGTACCCGATGTCAGATATTCCTCCTTAGTGGTAATTAAATGACTTTATCCACCTAAATCACCCCTCCGCCCATACATTGACGTACCCGATGTTAGATAGTCCTCCTTTGTGGTAAGTTATGGGTTTATCCTGCTATATTTCCCCTCGGCCCATACATTGACGTACCCGATGTCAGATAGACCTCCTTTGTGGTAAGTTATGGGTTTATCCTGCTATATTCCCCCTCCGCAGCTACAATGACGTACCCGATGTCAGATATTGCTCCTTAGTGGTAATTAAATGACTTTATCCCCCTAAATCACCCCTCCGCCCATACATTGACGTACCCGATGTCAGATAGACCTCCTTTGTGGTAAGTTATGGGTTTATCCTGCTATATTTCTCCTCCGCCCATACATTGACGTACCCGATGTCAGATAGACCTCCTTTGTGGTAAGTTATGGGTTTATCCTGCTATATTACCCCTCCGCAGCTACAATGACGTACCCGATGTCAGATATTACTCCTTAGTGGTAATTAAATGACTTTATCCACCTAAATCACCCCTCCGCCCCTACATTGACGTACCCGATGTCAGATAGTCCTCCTTTGTGGTAAGTTATGGGTTTATCCTGCTATATTTCTCCTCCGCCCATACATTGACGTACCCGATGTCAGATAGTCCTCCTTTGTGGTAAGTTATGGGTTTATCCTGCTATATTTCCCCTCCGCCCATACATTGACGTACCCGATGTCAGATAGTCCTTTGTGGTAAGTAAATGACTTTATCCACCTAAATCACCCCTCCGCCCATACATTGACGTACCCGATGTCAGATAGTCCTCCTTTGTGGTAAGTTATGGGTTTATCCTGCTATATTACCCCTCCGCAGCTACATTGACGTACCTGTTGTCAGATATCTCTCCTTTACGTACCACAAAGAAGGGATAACTGACATCGAGTTCGTCAATGTAGGGGCGGAGGGCTAAAATAGCAGGATAAACCCATAACTTGCCACACAGGAGGGATATCTGACATTAGGTACGTCAGTGTCGCGGTACGTAAAGGAGAGATATCTGACAACAGGTAAGTCAATGTAGCTGCGGAGGGGTAAGATAGCAGGATAAACCCATAACTTGCCACACAGGAGGGATATCTAACAACAGGTAGGTCAGTGTAGGGGCGGCGGGGGAAAATATGACTCTATCCTGCTATATTACCACTCCGCCCCTACACTGACGTACCTGTTGTCAGATCTCTCTCCTTTACGTACCACCAAGAAGGGATAACTGACATCTAGTTCGTCAATGTAGGGGCGCAGGGCTAATATAGCAGGATAAACCCATAACTTGCCACACAGGAGGGATATCTGACAACAGGTACGTCAATGTAGCTGCTATATTACCCCTCCGCCCCTACATTGACGAACTCGATGTCAGGTTTTTTTTGCGAATTCGAGATATATATTGAGAACATTTTTTTATAAACAACAATTTAAAATTTCTCATTTCAATCCATTTTTGCTGTTTTTCGATTAATCGCAATTTTCAATAATTATTTGAAATGACATTTTTTGACAACCTCATCTTGCAGTGTCCTGTCAAATCTTATAAACTTATAAACTGACATTTTAATAGGTAAGATATTACTATAGAAATTATCGCATATTTTGTGAGCAGAAGAAAGGATTTTAGACACTTGAATTTTGTTTATACATCTATCCAGAATGAATTAAACACTACTTTTTTGCAGGTGTAATCAGACCAGTGTCAACATTTACCCACAATGCATTGACAATGGGAACTTAACCCTAACATCACGTGATGTCCTGAATGGATTAGGAATTGAACATCCGGTATATTTCTATGTTACGATTATGGCAATGACTTTTGGTGTTTTTCGGACCTGTGGCTACTTTGTGTTGAGATTGAAGAAAATCTGAAGACAATCCCTCAGTCAAACAAGAGGCCCATGGGCCTAAACGGTCACCTGAGTCTACAGTATTTATTTTTGTTGTTGAAATATGTACCAATTTGAGTAAAAAATAGTATAATGTTAACTTAACTTTGTCAGGACCATGAGCTGATCATTCCTAGACCAATTTTAAGTGAGATCGGCCTATTAGAACTTAGTAGCAAAATAGCGGCCATGGCAGCCAAATTGTATTTCTGATTGACCCGAAAAATAACAACACTTTGTCAGGACCATGATTCGATCATTCCTACAAAGTTTCAGTTCAATCGGCCAAGTAGATCTTTACTTTAAGTTTGAAATAGTTTTCCAAAATGGCAGCCGTGGTGGCCATATTGGATTTCTGATCGACCC